>NW_014333446.1:101117-101816 GCF_000341935.2 Cephus cinctus
AGGGGGGGGGGTCGAGGCTCTCGATTTGACTCTAATGCCGAGGGGCTTTAATTAACTCGACGGAATTTGCCCGTTTGTGTAGGTATTTACGTGTGTCAGCGGGTTTCCCTGTGTCGCGGGGAGGTCGGCTGGGTCCACCCTCTGTTGTTCTCAGGAAAAGTGATGTCTGCCCTGACCAAGAGGAACACCTCCTGTCTAGCCTGTGCGCCAGGAGATTTTCCAGGATTCCTATACATATATACTATATACACACTATACACAGTGTGTACAGTGTGGTTCGTACCTATATTCATGGTCTCTTTTTCCGTTCCTACGTATCGGGACACGGAGGGTAGGGTTCCCCTGGTTATAAGGGATGAGAGAATTCCATGAGAATCGAACTGATCCAGCAGAGCGGAAATCGATCCACGTGCTTCCGGATATACCGGGTGACGCGTCGCCAGGACAATTTCAAAACTGCCCCGGAAGCGGGCTGCAGCCCCGAGCCCATCTTCCCGGATTCATTAAGACTTTTATCGGGAAAACACAGAGCCGCCTATGTACC
The DNA here is from genome assembly GCF_000341935.2 of Cephus cinctus. NCBI lineage: Eukaryota > Metazoa > Arthropoda > Insecta > Hymenoptera > Cephidae > Cephus > Cephus cinctus. Next base: position 101,662 of record NW_014333446.1, read on the forward strand.
AATTCACTTAACGTAACCAATCTAAAAATGCTCATCAGCAATTTAAAACGACGACGCTGGCAAGGACAGGCTTTTGCGTGAGGGGTGGTGAGCCACCGTGAGCCACCGTGAGGCTCACAGGCTGACACTGCGAGGAGGGTTGGGTGAGTTAGAGG
>NW_014333446.1:102054-102212 GCF_000341935.2 Cephus cinctus
CAACCACCCGCTAGGGTTTTTAGAACGCGGAGTAGGATTACTTTGATTCGTTTTGGTTTGCAGATTTCGCTTTTCCTTTCACCCTCCAACCACCGCCCCTACCGCATCCTGTATCCCCGTCGCCATTTGTCGCAGGTCCTCGTCATCCCCCCCCCCCC
>NW_014333446.1:102315-108125 GCF_000341935.2 Cephus cinctus
CCCCCCCAATTCCTATACCAATCCTCTAGTCAACCTTTTGCAGAAGAAAATATATAAATGACGACGAATTTACCCCCGAAGTAAGTCGTGTTCCCCAAAGATATAACCACTTCCATCCCTATTTCGCGTTCAAGATGGCTTCCCGGTCCAGATAAATATCCATACGATAGACAAACTTCATAAACCCAGCCCTGGCACGGCCATCCTGACTTTAAGCCCAAAGCCCCCCGCCTGCCCTCTCGTGACGAAATAATTAGAACCGATCCGATCGGACTCAAAGTTGTCAGATAAGTCTTTTACCGCGGGAATGTTATCGGCTTTGGCCAAAGTACGGCCGCACGATATATCCGCGAGTCGTAAATCAGAGTGTTTGCATAAAATATTAATAAGTGACACGAGTCAATCCAGGATTATACTAGTAGGGTGTGCCGGGTCCCTTACAGTCAGTCCTGCACAGTACCGACCCTCGATATATTCAGTCGACTACGTCACTTTATCTATATCCATTTTATTTTGTTTGTGTTGCCTTTTCCCACGAAACTCCCCCCGTAGTCTGTCTCTGCGCAAATAGCAATAATGCGAATTGACACGTGGCCCAGCCTGTCGCAACATCAACAGCCACTCTGACACTGGCAGCTTCTCCAAACTCTCGACGGTACAGTACAGCAGTATATACACCGACCCCATCTACAATTTCCATTTCTCAAATTCTCCTAGCTTTATTTATTTTCTTTTTTCGCCCTCCCCCCCTCTCCGCCTACAATATCGCGAAAAGCCCTTCCAAGATACACCGGACATTCGATATTACACGTCAACGTCTTTTCCCCGTACCAAGACTGTCGATAGTCCCGGGGAAAAAAAAAAAAGAAAAAAAAAAAAAAAAAAAATCCAAGATACACCGGACATTCGATATTACACGTCAACGTCTTTTCCCCGTACCAAGACTGTCGATAGTCCCGGGGAAAAAAAAAAAAAAAAAAAAAAAAAAAAAAAAAATCCCACCCTCTTCGACAACCTCTTAGCCAGAGTGCGTCTGGGGCAAAGGGGGGATGACTTGTTATTCCAAATAGACGTCTATTGAAAATAGGCATTCCCATCGTGTACGCTAGTGGACCAAGAGTATGTATGATAATTGCGAATGGCTGTATCAGCGAGCGACAGGCTTGTAGACACGTGTCGCCACCCCGTGGAACCCTTATCGAGGCTACTGTACTGCTGTTTCTATTATCCCTAATAATATATTCTTCTTATAACCTCTCTGTTCGACTGCGGCATCGGCGGGTGTCAGAGTGCAGGGGGCAGAGGAGGCCAGTCCCCATAGCACGCGTTTGTCAATGTTTGCCAGTGTCGACACCCACCTACTTATGCAAATCATTTAATTTAACCCCGCGATCCAGATCGTATCGCGAACCTATTCGTATTCATTGCTTCGAGGGGACGAGGCAGGCAACGGGGCCCGATCGAAATGTTCACTTATTCTCTTTTTCGTATCTGCCTCTCTCTCTCGCGCTCGCTCCCCTCCATACCATTGTCTCTCTTAAGTCTCCATATACACAATTTATATATACGATATTTACCCTCCAGCTATGCATACTCTATAGGAAAGTTTCGCCGGGGCTACTGGGAAGTACTGTAACTTTTCTATAGAGTCGATCTTTCCTTTTTTTTTTTTCCTATAGTCGATAGATGGTAACTTACATGTGTCGTTACCTGTGCGGGTCGGTGCTGTATGGATTCGATTATTGCCGAATCGCAGCTTAATGCCAATCGCTTGTCGATTACATCCGCAACTGCAGTCGCGAACATACGAAATGACGTATCCGACGCGTTTGGTCATTTAACTATTTTACAATGTTCGAAATAGCATTTTCGGTCGCTCCGCCTGTGGCCGCCCTGTCGATTTTCTATGTACATACGTATGGATATTGGTTACGCGACGAATGGGAGATCGTACGAAACGAAATGGGGTGGCGGAATTAGTAGCATTGTTAATGCAGTAATCGAGTGTTTCATCGTTCGATGATTCCGCCGGTGGGGTCGATGACGAGGGTGCAGGTGTGTACTGAGCATGCGATACATCGTGTTGTCATTGATGGGAATTGGTTGGGATCCGAATGGCAAAGTTTCGTCCTGTTATCGGTGACTTGTTATTTGTACAGAATACGGATTATTGAAATTTTACATTGAACCAAAAATTTATTGACACACCCGGTACACGGGGGTTCATCATTTATTTGACGAACGATACCTACCAATTTATTATATTCGTTCTGTTCGATTAAAAATTACTGATTAATTTCTATAATTATCCTTTAAATCGGTTCACGTGTTATTTTTATTATTTATAATATTTCCTGATTACTCGATTAATCTTTTATCAACGTTTTACAGTCTACGCGATCCTTTGTTTTGGGGTCGCCTGATAATAATGCCTTTCGGTATTGATTAAATTCTCTGACGATACTGTCTACTGCAACCGGTCAGTTACTCTGCAGCCTCTCCTGTATGGATACGAGGATGCAGTGGAAGCGCACACGAGCATGAGGTCGCGTTTACAACGGACAAGCCCGACGATATGACGCAAAGCCGCCGGAGAGGGAAATTATTCAGTAGAAACAATGATTTGTTTTAATACGGGTTACTGCGCGAGCGGACTGCCGGCCGCGTATTCATGTACGCGATGTGTTCGCTGTTTGTCGGATGCTGAACGTTCGTTCGTTTTTTCTACGGTTAAATGAAAATAAAAAAAAAAAAAAGAGTACCGGCATACCTTGCGCCCTTACACAGGCCCGTTTGTCAAAACTCTTTATTGCCGGCATATTATATTCAAAGCGGAACTAGAATGTTCCCGCTGCGCTTTGCTTTAACGACATCGTTCGTTGCGAAACAGCCCTGTCTGTTCGGTACCGGAAAAAAAAAAAAAAAAAAAAAAAAAAATTCTAATTCACAAAAAACTATTTCACCGTCACAGAGAGAAAGGTATACATTGTAGGCAAATATTACCGATACGCTCCATTTTCTATTAATTGAGTATCGATGTAATTTTGCAAGACAAATATATCACTGCCATATCGCATTATCTGATAAAGAGTCTTTGATAGCGACCCTTAATATATTTTTTTGGATTTTTATTTTTCTTGGGTATCGACCGATCAAGGGTTGTTTATGAACGCACCCTTATAATATTAAACAATTACTGTCTCGAATACCTACTGTGTGTTTTAATTGCCAGACAGTATCTGGTAAAAATTGTTGAATGTGCCTCAGGGAATATCGCGTGCATGGAAACAGTGTAGTAAGGTAATAGGTGCTGCGGGAGAGGAGAGGGGTGGCGGTGGAGACGGGCGATCGAAATAAACGACCCTAACGGCTGAGCGTGTAGTAAGTAGCTACAACTCTGGCTAGTTGGCACAGTGTATATTAGCCTTGTCGGGAAATTGCAAGCGGTCGAATAGAGCTCCGGTTGTGGTTGCGGCATAAAGGACTGAAGTGGTATTGGGTCTGGTATTATGTCGGTCAATCGTGAAACTTTTGGGTGTGCTTATACAAAAGGTTATACATGGGACTGTCTATCCCAAATGATATACCTATATATAACCGTACCGTATATAATATAAAATATTATTATTATCGTCCGACTAGCGATTTAATAGTGAAGAGAGGGCGAATCGCCGTTTTCGATCAATGCGAAGAAAATGGTTTATTAACGTTCCCTCGGACCGAGAGTTGTTGGTATGACTGTATACAGTCGGTTCGAGTGTTACGAGACATAAATTAGCAGCCACTTGGATAGGGAAGAAGAAAAGGGTTAGGACTATGGGCAAATATTATTGGAGTAAGTGAAAGAGAAAGATCGAGTCGCTCGAGGAGCGAATGGGTTCTGCTCAATAATAAAATGCTCCCTTTGTCCTCGCTCTCGCGCGCGCCGGCTCCTATGACAGAATGTTTCCCCTCTGGTCTGCTGATATATTGAAAGGATTTCGACAAGACTACTGCCGGGGGGGTGGCGGGGGTGGCGAAGGACGGCTCGAATAGGGAAACGTGGATACGGCAGAATGGGAAAGTGGAAGCAGCCAATACCGAAGTCGCCGAGTGTGACGTGTCACTGAATCCTGCTGTGTCGAACCAAACACGATTTTCATTCCCGATCGCGTGTGTTACTTTTCTTGAGATTCCTTATTTTTTTTTATTCCAAATTCTTTTTTCCACCCCCCACTCCGTCCGCCTGGTTTCGTTGCGTCGGGAGGGGGCCTGTAATTTTTTATTATTTTTTAAAAGTATGTTTTTTTTTTTCTTCATCAAACTGGACCACTAATATCTGATTGGTAAACAGGCGAGGATGGCAGCACTGAAAAATCGTCCGTAGGGTAGCAGGACAATACGACGAGGGTCGGTATGGGGTGTCCGAGTGCGGTACAATAATGGCCATGAAATCCGAAAAAGGGGAAGAGCTGTAAATAATTGGCCGATGTGTTTGCACAGCGTCAAATCATGAGAGAAACGGGGGATGGGATAGTCGGGCTCGCTCTCACGAGTGTAGGGGATGATTTCTAGCGTAGAGTTACTGGCTTTGGCTTCGGGGTGCATAAGGGATGAATATAGCGTCAGGGCCGCTCCTGTATACCATATATGCTTTACTCACTCGGCCACTCCCGGACTCTACGTGCGTTCTTGTAGCTGCTTCTGTTGGCCTATTCTCTCTCTCTCTCTCTCTGCCTCCTCCATAGACTGCACATTATTTATGAGATTACCGCAGATTATAGGAAACGTGATTTCCGTTACCGAGTGCCTCGCCTACTGCACACGCGATTATGACCACTCGCAATAGCCTTATACCATATGCACGCATGCCCGGCAGTAAGCCAGCCCTGAAAGTGCATAGAAAAAAAAATCCAAAAAAATTCAAACTCAAAAATAAAAAGTTACCCAAAATCCTTGAAAAAAAAAAAATCTTATCCCACAGAACGGCCGAGCTTTAATCACAAAGTGGAGGCAAGTAAAATTTTTGCACGTAAAAAAAATGCATTGCTGCACATGCAGTCGATGCAACGGTCATATAAAATCTTTTGACTCCAGCCTCTTGGTCCCTTCGCACGCTCGTAAGTTGCATCTGCAAGGATCGACTTTGTCCCTTACAAGCGGCACATGCTTAAGCCACACACGTAATCGGGACACGGGTATTAAGTTTAGAGAGTGCCTACTATATAGATATACACGCAGCCCATGCTCAGTGTCACAGGACATTTTACACGCACGTAAAGCACCGGGGCATTTATTTTCTGCAGTTCGCAGTTGCGTAGGAGAAGCGTGCGAAGGGAAGTGGAGGGCGTGATGCACATTGCATACACGCCACATCACCCTAATAGCGGCTGCTTAGGAGTTGATTTATTTATCGGAGCGGCGGTACCACGACGAATCCGACGGCCCCTGTTACGCAGAGGATTAAATGTAGCCTTTGGTGTGTACATTTCTCGCGGGCATTTTGGCACGTCATATTTTTGTCTGCCCGCCTAGGATTTATATGAATTTCCCGATTAAGTGGGGTAGAGGAAGGATATTAGATAAAGAGAATATAACGAAAATCCAGCCCGTGACCTTTTTTTCACGGAGTGTACCAGGAGGATGAACTTTTTCAAGGGTGGCAATTCCAACGTATCCGCATTCTGGCCAGCGAGTCTGCTGGGGAAGCAGGGTGGGAAATCGACTCAGGGGTTGACTAAGATGATGAATCTAGCGCCGAAGCACTTATGACGTACGAATCTGAGGAAGATTCCGTGAGGGGGTGGGGGTTGACTTGCATCCCCCCCCCC
>NW_014333446.1:108278-120991 GCF_000341935.2 Cephus cinctus
CTTGCCCCCCCCCCCCCACCCCACCCAAGTCTCACAGCTTTGTTTTCCGCTCGAGCGATGCCGCCCCTGCCGGGATTACCCGGGGTGATCAGCTATGAAATTAACTCAAACTCTTAGATACGGGCTACCCCGGGAATCCACATGTTCCCTGCTGATTAGCTTATATTCAGGTTCCTGGTCTGGCTATGATAACGAGACTAGCCACTACCACTGTCACTCGTTGAATTTCATTTTTGACACGCAGCATCCGTACTGGACCAGTTCGTTACTCGGCCTATTATCCGTATACACAATATAGGATATACCAACCCCCGCGTATCCCGTATACGATACGTCCCGAGTGAAACACGCTGTAAGCGTTCCCTCGCACAAGAAAGTGTCTCGTCACCCTTAGAAGCCGGAGCCCTCTTCGATCATCCCAATGACGGCTGTATAAATATCTCCGTCCTGGCCATAAAAGATACCTAGACGTAATTACAACTGTAAAAGGACACGTACGGGACTCGTGACGTTAGCCGAGTAGGATCCCCAGGTCGCAAGGGTGTCAAATGGTTTCGCGTTCCACAATCCACATTCCGCTCGCCAAGGGTTTGCGGTCGTCGAGTATCCCGTGCGTGGTGGCCTGGATCCAAATCCGCGAGACCTTCGGTCCATCACGTTCTGGAAAAAGCATAATCCTCGGGAGAGGCTCGTCCTGTATATCTATACGTGGTCGAGTATAGCGGTTGACGCGTTAATCGAAGAGTCACCCTGCTAACGTTCCAGATGGGTTAGAATGGACCTAGAACGGAGGATGAGACGAGCCCTGGGACAGGACGTAAGATCGGGATGATCTTAGGTTAAAATCTCTATATGGGATGCCAGCTGCTGTTTCGTACTTTCGACTACTGAATATTATGGTACAGCTATTCGCTTTCTTTAGGGAGAGTGCATGAATGCGAATGCAGTAGCGAACGCAGTGAAACTGGTATCAAAAGTTTTTACACTTTCCCATAGCGGGAGCTTTCTTATGTGTGCGAATATATAAGCTCTGGCTAAGCTCGGAAGTAAAATTTTCGAAGAAAAGTCATTCGTTTGATGCGAACGCGGTATATCGTTTTCCAACTTTTACAAGAAATTGAATTTATCTTTGCGGATGGAAATATCACTTTGAGATATACTCGAATGGGAATCGTAACGTGATACGAATATTTGATGAGGTCTCGAGGTTTTTGGTGAATTAAATTTTTCCTTCACTTCTACTCGCCGTCCCTTCGTGATTTTCCCATTTGAAATTTGTCTTACTCGCGGATAAAGGGAAATTCGAGATATTACTTACGACACAGGTAAGTAGTCTTGTAAGTGGTTGTAGACAACAGAAGCCCAACGTCATAAGCAGCAGCCGCTGCCTAATGAAACTACAAATCTCTTCACCCTTAGGCACCACCTGTTCTTACTGCTACACTCCGCCCACACCCGCAACATCCTTGTATATGCTGCTTATGAGATCCTGGATTATTTCCTTAAACACTGCCTGCTGATTCGAGCAATCTTACGCAACGCGCAAGGAACATCCCCTTGGGGGATCATTCGATACCGGAAGTTCTTTTGCCGTTGGGATTTCAGATTTTTTTTATTTTTTATACGAATTTATATACCCGTCGAGATATTATCCGATCGATTGAAAACAACGATAGGACAATTTTATGGTTAGAATAAATTTTACTAGTTATTTTCTCACTCCTCGCATATATATATTGTAACGTATTCTCTTAACTCGATAACGAAAAATCCGAGAACTAACCTACGTTACGAACTTATCAGTTAATGCGATAACTTAACGGATCCTGTAGATTTTCGGGGACGCGTAAAATCAGCAAATGCAACTGGATGCTCCAGTAAGAGTCAGGCGAATAGTGCGAGAGACAGAGAGCAACGGATCGAGAACGCAACAGAACGAATTGGAGGTATCCAATCGAAATTCCTTCGCCAGTTAATAAATTGGGAGACTCACCGGAGCTGGTGCAGCTGATCCGCGAAGGCCGGGAACTGCATCCAGGGGTCACTCGGGTGGGCACTGCACTGGGGCACGGCACTGCACTTCCGGAACACTCACGGTCAATCCAGAGAATTTCCTGGATATCGCGAGAGCAACGCGAGAACTACACGAGCGGGAGCTTTCTATGCCGTATCGAAGCACGGCTAGAAAAACTATAAACAGACGGCACGGGAGCGCGAGGCAGTCCGTGACACCTCGGTCGGTGCCCCGAGACAGACTGTTTTGACAAAATAGCCAAATTCGAGAACTAGTCATTCCGATTGGCCGAGATCCTTATAGCCGATTACTCTTCCTTTCCCTCGAGTCGTCTCTTTAAACCAAATCGAGAGCGTTCCTTAGCGAATCGGTACGTAACTCCTGGAGATCCTCCACGGCCGATTCCTCGGGGCATCGGCCGACAGCTGGGCACCGCATCCTTAACTCGGGCAGGAGGTTCCTCCCCTGGCCTTAATCGTATCAAAACCTTTGCCCGTCTCCAGCGGGGCGCCGGTATCTCACCCGGGCTTCTGCCGATCCTTGGAGACGTCTCCGTCGGGTCGTCTCCCCATGGCAGATTCAAGCACCTGGACTTCAACTAAACAATAACGAAGTCTTACTAGAGCATTGGCATAACTATACGAATCAGCCCGAGAGCGCAGCTTCGATCAGGGTGGCGACCCGAAGGGAACCAGAAAGCCAGAACATTATCTGTATCGGTAGCCGGAGTGGCCTTGTGACCGTGAATCCAAAAATCACGTCACAATATATATGCATATCAAACTTAACTTTACAACGACACGTTATCAATAAAAAAAAAAAAAATGAAAAATCCAACAGAAATCGTGTCCCGTGTTAAAGCGGGTCTCGTAAAGCTTGAGCGTTCGAAAATTTGACAATAATTCGCGAATACAGCGACGGGTGTGTTTGCAAGGCCGGTTCCGTGACCAGTAGGCAGAACCACGTGGCGCTGCCGAAGCTGTTTGTGAACGCGGTTTTACGAGCTTGCGCTACTCGACCGATACGGCCGCTGGCCGAACTGCGTGTTGTAAAACAATTATACGGTGTCGCCAGGCAATCGATATATCATCAATTCCATTGTCATTGCCGGCAATCCTGCGTGTCATGATTATTGTTTGCACCCGGGTACAATGAATGCCGGGTGTGAGGATGGTCGGCCTGAAAGGGCTGATAAACTGCGCCTATTATCAAACCACGTGGCACTTCGGACTTTTACCAAAATTAACGCCGCCATGGGCATTCGCGTATAGCCGTGTTACGCCACAGCGGACGGTTAATATATTTCTGGACAACGAGCGCGTCAACGTGCATTTGCGACCCGATTATCAAGGTAGCCCGGAGCATTGCAAGAGTCATAATTATCGCGTAAAATAAAAGTACACAGTTTTCCTAAATTACGGCGAACCTTTTTTTTTTATCAATTATTAATTTTCAAGATGGCTACTGACTCGGTCAAAACGAGTCGTTTCGTAAAAAAAAAAATTTGACAATTGTCGTTATCTTCTAAAATTTTTATATATACATACAGCATACCGTATATAGTATACATGATGTACATACGTGCCCTTGGTCGTAGACAATGATTGCTCGTAAAATGATTAATTTGATAAGTCCGGATCCCCGTCCGGCTCTGTTTGCCGGGTAGTAAAAGTCTGTTTGTTCGTTCGGTTATTCGTTGGCGCTTGTTAGTTGCTCGACCGAGGAACGTAGTCGCTGGTTAATGGCGTCGCTGCTTTTAAGACGAGTAATTCAATCATCGTATATATCGGTCCTGGTTGGATCCACCCTTATTTCCTGTCCAGAAGAGAAATGCCGTATCTTTGCACACATCGTAAAAAATCCTTAATACGACTGTAACCCTCGGTCATTTTGTCCAGAATAACTTGACCCGCGAATATCATCGTCTCGTTGGAATTCGTCAAATGGGATTCCTTTGCTACGCCGTACCTATCTAGATAAGCGACTAATATCTTTCAAAATTTCATTATGGTCGAGTTATAAAAATGATTTATAGCCTGCAAGGAATCCTAGGTGAAAGTCGATCCTAGGTAAATTTAAGTATTTACAATGCGAATAGGGATGCCGATGTCTGACTTAAAAATCATTTCAAATTTCCCGCTCTAATTTCCACGGCAAGCCGAATCGTTCAAAAATGCGACGTGACGCTCCTGGTGAGCGTTCCTGTGGCCTTGAATAATTTGTAGAAGCTGATGGGGAAAAAAGTCTCGCGATAGAGTCCCCGTAAGGGATTGTATGTAGAATTATAGTGCCTTATATACTTTGGCAGGCTCGGTAAATAGGTTAGGTTAGAAAAATCATAGGACAGAGGGAGCGTAAAACAGGTTTTAGGATCGGTACTTTTATACTCGCTGAAGTAGCTGATGAGCTGTGCCAAGTTGCTATATATATATATATATATATATATAGCTCTCACTCACGGAGAAATATCTACTCTCCACTCTCCGTTCAGGACGACAGTGGGCATCAAATATTCAGGAGTTACTGATGGGCCCCGCCACGCCTGTCACACCTCGCATTACACAGGTTTCTCGCCTGGCAGCCATTTAGCTGATTTAGCGAGGCGCAGGAAAAACACCCTAGCGCTTTTCGCGCCGGCATGTTCTACGGGCTGTGACACGCGAATCGAATTTGTCAAAGACGCGATTCTCCCCTGACTGCCGCAAGGGTAGCGACAGCTACGAGAAGAATAAGGCGACTGTCGCTGCTTTATATTGGAGCTTGACTACCGGAGTCTGAGGATACATCGATCGATCAAACGAAAAAAAAAAAAAAAAAAAAAAAAAAAAAAAAATTTTTTTGGAAAAAAAAAAGATCAAACGAAAAAAAAAAAAAAAAAAAAAAGAAAAAAAACATTTTTTTAGCGACAAAAAAATTTGAGGAAAATCACAAATACGGCAGAGATACCCGTGACCGTTTATAACGGGTACGTGTATAGGGATTAAAAATTGAAATCGGGCAAAAAGGACAGTCACCCTCAAGTATCCCTTGGATGGAGTCGATATAATCGGATGAGCATTTGTTGATGCGCGTGTAATCAAATAAGTCTTCCCCTCGCGGCAATCAGCATATATTTGTATGCAGTTGCACTCATGGTGAAAACGAGTTCTAAATGATGGGTAATTTGAGAGCGGGAGTATAGCGGAGGCCACCCCTGGTACCGGGACCGAAACCACCCCCGATGGCCTACCGAACGGTATTACAGAGGCTCTATGGCGGCCGAGTGGTTGGAGCCGGCCTGAGTAAGTAATATAGGGGTTGGCTGCGACCCTTCCGCCAAGGGTTGTATTCTAAGGGCATGAATTTCGTTGGCCTTACTCTCCTTACTGTTTTACATTGCATAAGTAACGCCAACCTAGAAACCCTCGAGGACGCCCGGCGCCCCGACGCCTTTACCCGACTCCGCTTATTTGCCCCAACCAAAATGGGATATCAGACTATTGCCTGCGAGGTACGAGCCTGGAGCACCCGCGGCATTCCAAAAGTCCTGTGGGCGAATTTGAGATTATTTTTTTTTTTTTTTCCAAATAGCAATCGATAGTGCAAAATTACTTGGGAATCTGAATACTTTTAACCGTAGCGAATCGATGGTCAATTATTTTCCATCTGCCTACCTGATAACGTTAACTCATTTAATTGAGCGAGATTGCTCGTGTATTAAGTACATAAAAAAGTTGTTACCTCACATGTGCGTGAGAACTTAATGCTCGTGCGATTAGCCTAATTACTGTTTGTTTCTTGTACAACGATACGCGAGACGGTTTGAACCACGAAGACTGATTATAATAATTATGTTATCATGTTAGATACGTTATCTTCGAACTCGATCGTGGTTTATATTTTTGTTATTAATAATTTTTGTTTTTCCTATTTCGATAGTATAAACTCGCTTCGAAATTGATCGAAATCATGATGGTCGTTCCCGTCTGGATTTTATGGAATTGTACAGTGCGTGGGTCTGTAATGATCTGACGTGGCATTTAATGTGCCTTTTTTACAGGCTGCTTCTTTTGGACTAGTTAGCACATCGATTCGACCCAAGTCAGATGAGACTGACAGTCTTTCCGCCGGGCGTCTGACTGACAGACTGCAGGCTGCTTCTACCTCGACAAGCTAATACCCACCTACGGATGGATAACCACCTTTCGCATTCGCAACCCGGCACGGCACGCACGGGGCCCCCTTTTATATTCGACCACGTCCGCGAGAAAGACGTGTTAATCAAAATGTTAAACAAGCCACTTACAAGGGACTGTGACGTTTCCATTTAAAGCCAGGTTCATACGAGAGACGGGCCCGACTGCCAACTTGCACGAGTTGGTACAGTCGCGTAGCAAATTTAAATGGACCCCGCGATGTCTGTCAAAAATATTTTATTCTATCATTTTTATATTTAATATTTTTTGCAAATTTTTTACCCTTTCTTTTTTTTACTCGCCAGTTTTATTATACGCGAAGCGTGTGGTTTTTCGATTTTTCACGTATCTCAACGTTATAGGCACCGGCTATCCGGTGCAGGGTATAACAGGTGAACTGCTTCCCAGTAGCGAAAGTACAGGCAGGTCTGGCCGAACGCCCCGAGATATGCAGCCCAGCGAACTCAAACGCGCAGACAGTCGCGAAACAAGTGGACTTCGCTTCTGGTTCTGTTTGCAGAAGGAGCGGAGCTGTTTCGGCAACGCGGCGCAAACGACGAGTGTTTGTCAAATGTTTGATCGAAATGTTTGTCATTTCCGAACCGTACCGAAATTAAATGCAGTGTTTGATTGGCAATATTCCGAGTGTGTGTACGCAACTGTCGAGTCGGTGGATGCGGAAGGAGATAAAAGCACGGTAGAGTGACGTTAAAGACTGTTTCATAACGAAATTGTAATTTCTTTTTTTTTTTTTTCAAAAAAAAAAAGGACCAAAAATATATGAAACATCGCGTCCAGGACGAAACGAAGTTGCCAGGAGTCAAAGTCACTAGGGGTCTTCTAGGGAATGGTGCAACTTTTTTTTTGAAGTTTTATATATTCTTTTTTTCATTCTTCCTTCTCACCATTCCTCTCTCCGGACAGTACACCCGTTATTATCGTAACAGTCAGCCACTGAAACGTTCAATTATCCACGCGCTGCGTCACGGCTCATTGTGACCCGGGTCCGGATTGAGTGCGCGTGAAAAGAAAGAGGGTTGGCTGGGAGCAAGGTGGTCTGAATGAGCGTCAAATGATGCTGAGTGGATGTCAGATACTCGGATTGTCCGTGACTCGACGTTACAGGGAGCTGCGGCAGGAACGGTGCGGAACGGCAGCGGAATGAACCACGCGTCGCTAATAAGATCTTAAGGCGCGCGCGGGCGTGTATTTTGACACGCTCAAAGTGACAGACCAATTACGTAGCATGGGTCTGATGGGTCTGATGGGCCTGATGGGTCCGATGGGTCCGATGGGACGCATCAATGGTGCATCGTCTCACGGCCATTATCCTCGCGGATGTGTCCAGGTTTTGGACGTCACTTGTAACACGCAATAAATTGCTGTAAGCTGTCAGGATTTTTCTTTTTCGGGCAGGTTTACATTGAAAAATATTACCGTGCTATTTTTTTCTCTCTCGAATAGGTAACGTGAATGTTTTTTTTTTAATCCCATTTCTTCAAATTCGCTATCCAGCACCGTACGATTGTCTAACGGGTGAATTTTATTTATTTTTTCTCATTCGAATTTCCAATATCGTGATCGTCATATTTTTCGTTCTAACAGCGACCTAACTCATTCTACACTGTGGCAATGATACGTCTCACGTGTTTATGTACGTTGTTTCTCTTTTTCTTCTTCTTCTTCTTCTTCGCTCATCTCCGTCACTCGTCCCACCTACCAGGGTCCTCGTCGACATTCTGTAAAGTTAGGCGAATGAAAAAAGTTGCCGCACTCTCAAGGGAGCGTCGGGCGTAGTTAGCGGACTTCGGAATAATCTTCATTGAAAAAGTTTGTTTAAATCTCGCTACGCGGGAGTATGCTCGTCGCGATATGAGAACGCTGCCAAGAGTCGGTAGACGTTCAAGAATATTCGGTCGTCGAGTGAAAAGAGAAGAAGAAGTAAAAGTACATAAAAGCCAGAGCAAAGGAGAAAAGAGGGAAAAGCGATAAATTCGTTCGGACTGAGTTTTATGTATTTTCAAAATAAACAAAAAATCTACACAATTCCATAGCTGCTGGTGAATACATGAAAAAAAATTTTTTTTCCTTCATTCTTCGTCACTGACGAAATAAGCCACGAAAAATTGACACTCGAGAACCGAGTGACTTTGCCGTCGGATTTGCCGATTTTTCGCATTAGCCGTTCATGCCTCAAGGAAGGCTGGATTCGCGTTGGGAATCTGTAACGTCTATACCTGATGTCTATGTATATATAACGGGTGGGCATATATACATGTATTTCTTGTTCGATTCTCAAGAGGGTGATTTTACGGGTGGATTCGTGTTCGCGCGACTTTACCAGGCACCCTCTATCCAGGTACTGCACTGTATACCTGCTCTGGGAAAAGCATCTCCTGTTGCCAGGAAAGAACAAAGGACACCGCCGCTCCAGTTGCGAACACCTTTCTCGATCCCAAGTAAACAGCTTGTTGGCCGAAGGCTCCAGTTCCACCGTTCGAGCGCTCGATCTTCTCATCTGGCTAATCTTTCCTAGAGTGCCGACTTTTAGCGGTCCATTGTCCGGGGTTAGGGATGCTGATGATGACACATTGGAAGAAAAATACTTTGAGCTAAGAAAGTTCGTAAGACTCTACAGGGATAAAAATCTTCTAATGGTACTGTACCGAAGTGAACGTGCCATAGGTATCGTATTGGACTATTAAAGTTATTGATACCTTCGGATTCGAGAATTTTGTAATTTTCAGGAACGAGACTGTCGGGATGGGGATCGGTGAGAATGCGAAGTGGATCGCTGGGGGTTTTGTCAGAGATAAATATTTTCACGTTTATCGACAGGATTTATATGAAAATTTGAACGTTTGACTGATAGCTCACCGCCACTTTTCTGTCCATATATATATAAAAGTGTTATATACCTGCATATAGAGTTTATATATATCAGGTATAAGGGAGAAATATTCGTGTAAGGGAATTTGCATAAGCCGCGTGAAAGTAATACAGCCGAATGCTGCTTCTTGATACTTTTTTATGACTGCCTTAAAAAAAAAAAAAATAAGTATGCAAAATGTGAGAAAATCCAAAATTCTGAGTTCAGCAAAAAAAAGTCTTAAATATTTGAAAATTTGGTCCAGTCCATTACGCCCAGAGGTCGAGCCTATAGTATTTAATAATTTTGGTTGACGCCACGAACATCTGCCGCTCGCAACAACCCTTTCCGAATTTCCATTGCCGAGCGCCACCTCCTGTCAGGCTATTGTTTAATTAATCATTTTGTATTAATAAAAGCTCGCCTAATGAATTCACTGATTTCACACCGTTAATACGGGTTTAATTTAAATTGAATGAAGTGTCGATCCAGCCACCCCCTCGGTCCGTTTCTGCCAATCCGCCTCCCCATTACCGAGTAACCCCTGACCCTCTTACTCGCCACCCGCCCCATTCGGCCGATCGTTCTTTTTCCCTTGGCTCTTCTATTGATCTTCATTCCCTCTGCTAAAACGCTCCGAAATGGTTTACTAAAAGGTGACCTATTTTTCATTGGCATTCCGCACGCGTCCAACGAGTTCCTTCCTCGCCCTGGCGCACCCTTCTTTGCCTCTCCTTCTTCATCTTCTTCTTCCCTCTTTTTGCCTCTTTTTTTTCTTTCATTATATTCCACCGTGCAAATCGATCCGAATTTACTTCGGATTCTCGATACAAACCATTAGCCGTAACTCCCCACCGCCATCCCGTTCAGAATCACTGGCAATCAAGTTAAAAACAATAGTGCGTTATCAGTGCGATATAAACCGACCAATATATATATATATATAAAGAAAGTGTACGGAGTCAATCAGATCCCATACAGTAGAAATGCATTCCAGTTGTGCAATACGATATCCAGTACGAACTATAAAAAAAAAAATGTGGTAAAAATTTTTGAAAATTAGGTAAACACTCAAGTGCGACATAATCAAGCCAGGCTTTTATCTGCACTCGTAGGCAAATTAGCTTATAAGAGTTCACCTGCATTTCCTGGTCCAGACCTGGACCCGGGTCTCCACGATGGCTCTTGGGAAGTCTCAACGAGTGAATCTTATTCCTAGTGTTTACTAGTAGGTGCTCCAGGCTCGACGCTTGCTCTTCGAGTAGCCTCGATTCCGGAGGCTCCCGTCAGGGTGCGCCACGGTGCTCGCAAGCTTCCAAGATCCATAGGCGCCGCCGCGACGCCTCCGGCAGCTTTCAAGCTCATGGGAGGAGCGAAAGAGGCCGCACCTCGGCTCCGCCCCTACACCATCATCCCCTAGGAGGCGCTGCTGTCGATTACCTCGGGACTTCTCCTAGGAATACCCTCGGAGTCTCACCTTACGTGGCTATTATCCGTCTTGGGCGTTCAGCATCGTCGCGCTCTCCTTTATTTTCGTAGCTCATCCAGACTCCGAGCTAAATCTGACATGGATTTTTAGCCTGACAATTTTTGGACAATTTCAAAGCTACTGCCTTCCGGTGATAACGCTTCTTTCTTTTTGTTATTCGGTGCTTTCAATTTGGCTGTCGCTATTATAACCAGTTGGTCGATTCCGTTCATCGGGTCGTTACGCCCCCTTCCACTCCCCGTGGAATGATGAATTAAGCTCTTTTGATGCTCGTGATCGCAGGGGATGCTGAATGACTCCCTGACTGAACGAGATACACTGATACTCGTGGCATAAAACAACCCAACCCCCCCCGCCACCCCTCTCCGTCTATGCGAAGGTACTCCAACAAGGTTCAATGACGTTTACACCGGGATCGTAACACCCGAGCCGTAATCATTCGTTCTATTTAAAACCTTCGAAGTGGTAGAGAATCGACGGTACAGTCATTAACGAAAGCTATACCCTCGTAAACTGTGTAATTAACAAGACCGTACGGTAGCAGCGTACCGATGGTTTAGCGAGTAGAATCAAAGGATGGCCAAGTGCCATTTGAATAATTCAAAATGTAATCCGAAAATGCAAATCAAAAAAAAAAAGAAATAAAATAATTATTAATCGAAGTAAAAAAATCAATTGAAAATTCTTCATTCAACTTAATCACCGCACCGACAAGATCCACCGGTACGAAAAACCTTGTACGGCCAACGGCAAGTATCTTTTTATTTTCATCGAGCAGGAGAGGCCGACTCTTTTTTTTTTCTCGCCCCCTCGCTATCCCACTCGGCACCCAGGAAGTCGACTTTCTCTAAGCTGTAAAGGGTCCCGCGAAGTTTATTCAGTCCGCCAAACTTTGTAGTACAGCGTGTCCACCGCCAGAGGGCAGAATTCCGGTAGATAGAGGTATAGGAACCCGAGCTGGAATACCAGGGTCCGAACATACCTCCCAGCACACATACACGGGTCGCGCTTTGTCCGGTCTCTCGGACGCAATTAGGGTGGGTCTCGGCCTTAACCCCCTCGGGGGTGCCCTGCGCTAAGTAGAAAAGCGTGTAGCCACCTCCGGGCTCGAAAGGTCGTGGGTTGGCTGGATGCGTGGACGGTTGGATGGACAGACCCACGGACGAACGGACGCCGACTGACAGCAGCTGACTACCGTTCGACCCCCCCTCCGCCCCTCCCCCCCGTGTCATCCGGTCCCACTTCCTCGACTTACGCCACTCACGTAGCTCCTCCAAGACAAACATCAACGGGGTGGCCTGACCATGAACGCCCTTGCACCAATTCTGCCACCTGGAGCTGACTCCGTCCCGGGGACCTCGTAGCAACCTCAGAAGGGTACCAGGTTCGGTGCTGATTTTCACGGCGTTACGTTGTACAAAGTGTGTTCGAAAGTCGTGGAACAAGGGCGGAGTAATTTTTTTTGTAAACTCACAATCCCTAGCACGCGACCAGGTTTCAGGAGGGTCAAATATAATGGCGGACTCGCCCATAGCGATACTCTGACCCCTACCTACCCCTAGACAGTACCGACAAACTGCTCAGGACTAATATTACGCGAGTACGTACATACCATTACACATCCCCAGGAATGCCCGGCACGGTAGGTACTACGATACGTAGGTCGGTCGTTTGGTATCCTTTGGAACACCCCACAAGGGGCTCGTTTATCTAACCATCCCCAAGCCACGAGGTTTCCCCGTTTCGCAAGCACGTGGTTATGCCCACTTCGTCATCCACCGCGCGGCCCCGCCAAACACGTTGCTCCCTCCCCGCAAGTCCCGGATCCCCCTCTCCCTCCGCCCCCCCCCCCTTTAAATTGTGAATAATGCTGATTATGTAAAAAGACTTTACGAGATGTTATTACCATCGTTACGATTACGACGTTATACGACCCCCAGCGGTACTCGTATAAGCACACACCCGCTTTACCGTCCAACTACGCCTGTTTCCGCTGTACCTCCTAGACCCGGGTACAAGCTCAGGACCAAATTAGGAGGAGCATCCGCGGAGTTGACAGTCCAGGGTACCCAGGATCCAGGTGTCGTCTCTGCAGTCTGAACTGTTCGCTCTGGTAGAGTGCAGCTTATTCATCGGGATGAAGGGAGTCGAAAGGGTACAGTGGTA
>NW_014333446.1:121379-127152 GCF_000341935.2 Cephus cinctus
GGTGGGTCCTGGTGTAGCGATGCGCTACACAGATAGGGTAGATTGCAGGCCGCGCTCATCCCAAGTGTCAGGATGGCCCGTGTGGCACGGGGCCATGCCTGGCCAGCGCTGATACGGTCAGCCCCGGATAAAGTAGATATTAACACGAGATCATCCGTTAATGAAGCGTATGTTCTCCACCTCGCTCTACTCCAGCGCTGAACCCACCACCCTCTACCACCTATTACCCGAAGCCTTTCCTGTTATCTTCCCGGACACCGTTTCCCTCGTGTCGACCCGCGCGAATTATTAACCCAACATTTCCATCCGCGCCTCTAATTAGCGCGAGGACGGATCAAATTCTGCTGGCAGGCTCCGCTGGTCGTGAGTAGTCTTCCCTATCTCTTTATTTTTTGTATAAGGCCAAAAAATAAATTCAACAAGTAATACCCTCTATACTTTTTTAATTAATGGTCCAGCTTATTCGGCAAGATCGGTCGCTTGGCCCGAAGATCCCACTGCGCATGCGCGACTCTGTCGTCACGTGGTTGGTTCGCCGGCGCACGACATACCCTACGCAGGACGGTACACCTACAACGCTTTCTGTTCCCGGAAGATCCTCGATCGTAGATATACCCTGTGTACATACGGCGTGCTATTAATAATGACTCTGTTATGAGTGAGATCAAAACGCGGCTAACGAGCAAACCGGCAATAAAGATTCCTGCGCGGTCGAGTAACATCGCTCTGATTAGGGGTAACGCGATGACGCACTTGCGAACCTACGAACACGCGTAGTAACACGGACAGCGAGAGATATCCCTGTCGGTAAAGTAGGGTTAGTGGCGTGTCGCGGCCGTCGTTGGCCGAGGGACCAAAGGGGCCATGATAAATTGGGCCTGTCCTTTGCGGGGCTCGCACGGATTTATCGTAGCTCGCGATTGATAAAGCGGCACGACGCCACTTAAATCCCCCCACGGATAATTGCCAAAGTATTTTCGAGTTCTCTACGAGCCGAGCCGAGCGCTGCCGATGTTAGCCGAAGACGGCGCACGGGGAGTTCGTGTCTTCGTAGACGGACTCTGCGGAATCGAACCAAGTTTCACGAAGGAAACTAAACGCCGAGCGACGTCAAGCGTGCAAAAGGGAAACTTTCAATTGACAAAAGAGATAAGCGGTGCCGATAAGGATTTTGAAAAGTAAATAAAAAAAATGTAGTAATTACGATCAACGTAACGTGCGGTAACGTGACCCTCGTATTCGGAGGGTCGAGAAGCGAGTAGACGGAATGGCAGCCCGTGACGGGTATCGAGTTATTGCAGGAGCGTGCGCGCACGGATAACGAGCGTCGAGAGGAGCAGGCGTCGAACACTGGAGTCATTGAGGACAGCTGTCCGGTTGACGGCCGCCCACGACGGATACGAGTGAATATTTCATAGTCGAGAAAATGTCGCGATTGACGAGGAGTTTTAAAAAATTCATTAAAATCGTCGATTCGAAATTCGATAGGAAATTGGTACGTCTGGCTATTATACGCTTATTACCGCGATTGGCCGTGCGCTGTTCTCTCGGTGTGAAGATAGCCTTAAAAAGTGTACACGTGGAGGGGAAGGTGCCGGCGCACTCTGCTTCGGGTTAAAGTCGAACGATATCAAAGCGGGCATCTCGGGCCGGCGCCAAGGCCGCAGTTAACGAGCTCTCGTCTGGCCATTCAGTTTGGTTTCTTATATATATATATATATATACATACATACCTGCGAGAGCAGCAATAGTATTCGTAATAGTAGATAGTAGTAACGACGATGGTGGTATAGGTCGAGCATGGTGGCTAACCATGGGTCTGTGGGGTGAGAGGGGGGTAACCACCCCGTATAAAACCGCTGCACTAAATATCCTCTCATTCACGGAGAAACAGGGAGAGAGTAGGTGGGCAGAGGGCCGGAGGAGAGGGTGAAGGGAAAAGGGAAAAAACAAAGAGCCGTGGAACGGATAGACCAGGAGAGAAAAGAAACGGCGAGGAGAAGAAGTGAGAGCGAGAGAGACGGAGAGCTAAGGGAGTGACTAAACCGAACCATTCACGCAACGGTCCACGAGTACCTGGAAACGACGCTAATGATATGCCCGGACCCGGAGCTCAATGGGCCTTTCGGGAATTCTCCGACGGTTTCGAAGAATTAGGAATTCCGAGCTCGTGGAGGACTCGCTCCTCGCAGCTCTCTTCTGGTTAACCAGCCTATCGTGAGATTCCTATGGACCCAGGATGGATGCTTTGTGAGGGTTCGGGGGAGTGCCCTGCCAGCCCTCCATTCAACGTCACTCTGTATGGGCCTTTTGGCTTCTCCTCGCCCTTTCGCACGGAGCCTCTTCAAACTAGAGATTTATAAGTGGAAATGAGCTTCTCGAGGCTTCTTCCTGTTGGAACGATTTAACGAATAAACGTGAGTTCAATTCCCAGCTTCTGCCGCCCCGAAGCTACTGGATTCAGAGTTCGGATTAAATGGAGTTCGTGCTGGAAGGTGATTTTCGGTTGGACCTTTTTTTTCTTTTACTGACGCCTGTATATATCGTAGATTCAACTTGGTTCTCCGACCCTTCGGCCCTGAGTCCGGGGAATTCGGTCTAGCCTTTATGAGCCAGCGAGCGAAATATTTAAACTCAATGTGAACTATTCGCGGATTTAGTGGCTCGGCTTTACTACACTTCGACGAGCCGAAGCTGCTTCGAGCTGCTGAAACAGGTTTACGGGTTCTCGAGCGTCCGTTCTGTGATTCCGAGCGTATGTCAATTGTTTTATGGGACACCCTCCGCTCCCCTCGGGCCACCCTCTTCCACGGGTTCGCACTTCTCGCCGCCTTCTTGCCCGTGCGTCCTCTTCTGCGTTTCTCTTCCAGCCTCTCTGGTCTCCCGGATTCCCGCCTAGGTGGCGCCATCTACTTTCGCATCGACACTTCGCATTCAGCAAAAACCTTCACGGCTTGGAAACCCGAAGGAATCCACCCTCGAAGCCTGCATTGTCAATTCTAACGATAATTGTTTCGCCAAAGGAAGAGGCTCCCTCGTCCTGGCTCCTTCGGGATGCTGCGAACGGAATCCGAGCCGTGACAGTGGAACGTCTCAGAATGCATAACGAGCTATCTCGGTCGGCCGAGTTGCTCGAACGCACGAGAATTTGAACGGGGTAAAATCTGGTTTGGAAAATAATTTGCTTTATCTTTCTTAATTAAAGCATAAATATGTATCGCGTTTAAAAGTCACCCACGAGGACTGCGCACGCGAGGAAATAATTGGAACTAGTCCGAGAGGAACGTCCGTCCGTCGATGTTCCGATAATTATAAGTTAAATTCGATAACGACGGAGATTCGACCTCCGGAATAAATTAGAGGGTTCCTCGGGAGTGGTTAGGGTGGCTGGAGGGTTCGAGGAGTCTTAATTTTTACGCGACCGCAAAGTAACGGCGAGCCGCGAATTTTAACTGAACCGCCATTGGACCAGGGGAAGAGGCTGAAGGGGATTCAACTCTTTGCCCCTGGACCAAGTCTGGAGCCTTCGGGCGAGTGCGACAAAGAAAGACAAAACTACAGAGAGAGAGAGAGAGAGAGAGAGAGAGTTGAAGAGAGCTTCCTTTTATTTCGCTCGAGCGAAGGAGTAACAGCGTGAGAATTCGTTTACTTTTTTTTTTTTTTTTTTTTTTTTTTTTTTCCCCCCATTAAGGAGACAATGTAGGCGGCGCGAGCTTTGCGGGTACCGAACTGCCGTGTCATCAGCGTTTTATTTCCACTGTTCCCAACGGAAGTGCAAAAGTTTAATTAATTTAAACCCACGGTATTAAGTGGTATCGGCATTGCCCCCCCAGTCCAACCGAGCCACTCTAAATGTATTTTTCCAGTTGCACGAAAAACGTATCCAGAATCCACCGCCGCTGATTACACCGCAGCTCTGCCTATATATATAAAGTTCAGCCGTACCAGCTTAAGCGAAGCCAATTTTTCAGGTTCCTGTTTACCAGCTAAATCCGTCGATCGTCCTCCGAGACCCAACTTCGCCTTGAGATAACAAGAGCGCAACCTTTAGCCCCGGGCCAGGACCACGTCTCTGTTTGTTCTGACTCGCACAGCGACTCAAGTCTGAAGCTCCTTCTAGGAGGACCAAGTGAGCGATCACCCAGGGAACCCGCGAAGGGCCTCGGCTAAGCCTCGACGACACGGGTCGCCAGCGTGGCTTACCAGTCTCCGTTACGCTTATAAGTCAACAATCGCTCAGCCTCCACTATATATATATATACTCGTGTATATATACCAAGAACCAATCTTACGTAACACCCAGGACGGTCCATCCTTCGGTCGGAGCCATCGTCTGCTCGTGAGCTTGCAGCAGCAGGACCCGGGCGCCCGGTCCAACCGTTAAGAAGCCACGAGCGTCCCAGGCTCGAGTGGCCGGTCGCCAGTGGGAAATTCCAAATCGGATGGAGGCCACAGGGTTCGCCGTGGATTTTCTCTCTCGTGCTCTTTTGGCGCTAACGACATTCCCCAGTGGCAGCGAGAGGACTTCGCGGCACGCTTTTGGTGCGTCGAGCCAACACGCATGCATCACCGAGAACAGATGTAGGTGCCGGTGCGGTAGCCGGCGGCGACGGCGGCGGCGGCGGGACGACGTCTTCGTGGCACTTGGTTAAAGGCAACTAGGTAGTAGCCGGCGCGTATGTACTACGTAGATCGAGCATGCGAGGCTCGGCTGGCAGGCACGCCTCGGCAACAAATCATCGACACGGGGACTCGCTGTTTACAGCCCCCGAACGACAAGGAGACACCGGGAGACAGCGAGGAGGAGTGACGGATCCGGCTTCGGACTTGAGTCTTGAGTCTTGAGTGTAACTCGCGTAGATTCATAGCAGCGGTACGGGAATAGTTTCCTCGACGAGGCAGCACATTGACGCCTGGTCGTCGTCTTCGTCGTCTTCGTCGTCTTCGTCGTCGGCTCCGTTGTCGCCGGGGACGGAATGCGACGGCCCCGGCTGTTAACCCCGCACTTTTATTTCTGCTCGACGTTGCCGAACCTCGGACGACTCCTTTGCGATGCTTCGCTTCAACTTTATTCAATGAGATCTGCTTCTCGCGCTCCTTGGTACACGGGGGGTTGACGGATGCTGGGATTATGGGGACCCAGAGAGATATTTGGCTGTCCCGTACGCGAGGTGTCGACCCAAGTTATTACTGGGACCAACTTCAATGATTATTCGTCCTCGTTTTTTCGACTGGAAGTCTGATTTCGGGTTGATGATTTTACCACCCCTTAACGTACCAACCCAGGTAGACCTCTTGACGGGGAGAATTATTTAAATGAATTACCACGGCCAACTTTTCAGGAATCTACTAATCTGCTCTTAAAATTTAGATGGATTATAAGACGGTGGCTGCTTTGGGGTTCAAGGGGGTTGGACGTAGTGGGAGCGAGAGAGAGATCGAGCTGAAGGACCAACTCTCTCTCTCTCTCTCTCTCTCTCTGGTTATAGCAGAGGAAAGATAGAAGGACAAGAAAGAAGAAGGAGCAGCTACGTACTTATTATACTTAAAAGCGGCGACGTCTTTTTAGGCGCTAACAATGAGGGATGGTGGACCAAGAAAATGTTTAATGTCGCGGAAAAGTAAGGTGTGGTAATTAATATCCATTATCTTAGCGTTGGCGACCTCTAATTAGCCGCGGTGAATTCCGCCGCGCGGAAACAAAGACGCATTAGCCACTAGGACGGACGTCAGCAAACTTACTTTATTTTACATACTGAATCCCCCCCCCCCC
>NW_014333446.1:127220-130028 GCF_000341935.2 Cephus cinctus
CCCCCCCCCCCAATACGTCCTCATGCGTATACATTATTTTTTTCCTTCATTTACGTAAATTCCATTACGCACGCAACAAGCACGCTAAATATCACACAGTACCTTCCTTACCGATATGTATTATACTGGTACTTCATGCTCTGTTACCGATACTAATTTACACGAGATTTTCATTATTTAACCTGAAATCGTCATACTCGGCCGACTCCCCTTACAATGTAGCACAAGTACACAACTACCTACCGAGCAGCAACTCGACTGACGTAAACTAGATAGGCAGCTCGAACTGATACCAGATAAAAGTATTTAAAAGGTATCTGCCAGGGTAATTCATAACGTTAAGCAGCTCCGTCCTTTCTCGTACGAAGTAATCCCGAAGAACGAGTGAATGAAAAACCCGCGACACCAGCGTAATCGAAGCAACATCCCGGGCTCGTGCGTTGGTTCGGGATACCGATATGCCAATAACCTTAACAGGCAGCATCTATCCGTCGAAGGTTTATACCCGTGTCCCTGCTGTAAACTTGCACCCGAACGCCAACGTAATCGTACGAGATCCCATTGCATGAATATAATTTGCATACAAGTTGGTTATACGGCGGCATCAGCTGGCTCGCCCGTATAAACGATCATGGGGCCAACAGATGTAGGCGGACGCTTGCCGTCCAATTGGCATGTACCTTTTATGCCCCGGCGTGTTATCACAAAACGCTCGGCTAATGGCGCCGAATAATCTACGGGTATGCGGCCAACGCGAGCTACACGAGTCGGGGATCGCTCACGCTTTATGTCCCTGTTGCCAGACCTGAACTTACCAGCACTTACGGCTCGTTAAAGCGCCTGACCGGCGTAACGATCAAATTCACTTGCATCATTGCCGAACCAAATCATCCGTATTCGTGTTTATCATCAGTTATCGTCATCACTGATATCCAGCACCGTACCGTCCTGATCATCGCCAAATTTAAAGCCACACACGTGGACACAAATTTTGGTACATAGGGATGCTGCAGGCTGAGGCGTTTAGGTAGGATCTCTAGAGAGCGTCGCATCATTAAGCCGAAGTGGTCGTGTCGCTTTTATGGACTCTTCTCTTTTTCTCTCCCTCCCCCACTTTTCTTTCAGCTCCCCATCCAATCCTCCCTGCCACGATTTCCCTTTTGTTTATTTATTTTTCCCCCTTTTCTTCTTCTTCCTCGTCCTCTCCGCCCCAGCCAGAGGCAGGCCAGTCTTTTTGTCCGTCAGCGGCATCCTTCAGACACCTAATCTAATGGGAGAGACAACGGATAGAAGCGAGGAGCATTTTAGGAGAGAATACCTCGGACGCGCAACCCGATTGTCGCCCGAGAGCCAGAAACCGAGAGAGAGGGAGCGGGGGAGGGAGGGGGGGGCTCCCTTTGAAGATGCCGCCACCACTTGTTGGTCGATCAGCGGCCCCCCTTTAAATCCGATCGCCGTCCCCGGTTCCCCGTCAACTCCTTGCCACTTTGGCATCGCCATTGGCTCAGCCGACCTTACCCGAAGGAGTTCTTCTGGCACCTACACGAAGACGCAGGCGCCTTCCTCCAGAGGGGGGGGGGACGCCCTCCCGTGCGCTTCACCGGCTACGATACAGATTTTCGTTTACATTTATAAGTTCTTGACAATGCACGAATAAATTGTCTGCCGATCCCAGGTACGGCTCTTTAGCGCCATCCGGTTTCTTGGGTCCGTCGGGGTCCTGCCGGTGGTATTGGTAAGTAGCCACATAGGTGTCTGCCATATTGGAACATTTTTATGAGTGCAACACACCGCGACTGCATATCGTCCCGTATCATCCCAGAGTGTCGGAGCTGATCCTGTGATGAAGAAAAAAGGATGTTACATACATAGGCGTATATTTCACACGTGGGCAGGGACAGAGGTCTTGGGATTTTAGTGGCGACAGAAGGTCACTCTTATTAGGTTGAGTGTCCGTGGGCCGAGCAGGAGGGAGGAGGCTGCCCCCGAGAAGAAATAAACGAGTCGTCGGTCGAGCATCGATCGAAGGGAGTTAGGAAGCGCGAAGGAGCAAAGTAATATAAAGTCTAGAAGCGGTCATATCGCAGTCATAAACCAGAGGGCTCTCGCCGCTCTTCCACCTCGGCTCCTCCAGCCTTCCTAGGAAGTTTAAAAGAGGTCTTTCCTCGGCCTTATACTCGCATATAAGGTGCCCTCTCTATGAAACTATTTACATGGAGCCACGCAGCGACCAAGTATTCATGGGAATTCGCACCGTCTCAAAAATGATCCCGGCTAACTCTTTCTCCCATCTCGAAATCATTATCTTCGTTAGGTATTCGCTTCCTGTAGCAATCGCCGTAATCGGCCGTTAAATGTGCGTATTCGCTGTAGGAGAAGCATGCAAGGTACAATGACTACGGTGTCTAGTTAACCGCGCAATAGTAGCCGTAAGGACGATCGGTGGCTTCCAGGATAGGGAGCCATGACTTATGGGATTGTAGAACCAGAATGTAAATGGCGCCGGTAAGCCAGTAGGTGGGTATACGTGTATTCCATGGGTACGCGGGGTACAGGTAGAGACAAAGTATGAAGGAGGCGAAGGGGGACAGGTTGAAGTGGGCGAGGGAGGGGAGGAGGCTATCATCGGGGTTTATGTGCTTCCCGGTATCAGAGTCAGAAACGCGAGGCACGGAAGCTGTTTGTAAGGACTATCTATACGCGGCATGTACTTGATAATGTCCGGACAAAGTGTTGTCCGGCGACCAGGTTACACGGGTACCTCAAAAGTGTGGCGAGGTGGGCACGGGAGGTGGCCGGTTGGGCGAC
>NW_014333446.1:130205-147508 GCF_000341935.2 Cephus cinctus
GGGGGGGGGGGGTCCGTTTCTATAAAGAGAAGGTGGCGACGATGGAGGTAGTAGAGGTACCCAAGTGAAGGAGGTGGTAGAGACGGCCATGTTGAAAAGGAGGGATAGGCCAGGCGCCGCTCGGTCGCGTCACGAAGAGCGCGAAGCCCCGTGGTAGAAGCAAACGCGAGTGAGCTCCATCTTGTTAACAGCCGAGTTTTTTCCCATCGGCGTCGACTCCGATAGGCCTGTAGACCTTGGTGGGCGTTCTTCCTCTTCTTCCTATTTTGTCCACTCGAGCTCCGCCTCGAGGCCCACTTCGGTATAGGTGCGACTCCGCATGATACTCGGTAGGTGACTAGTTGAAAATTCCACCTTTCGACCTTGGCTGCTTCTGGCGATCTCACTTGGGCACTTTTGCCCTTCGGGATCCTGGAACAGGTCCCTTGAACGAGGTCAGCTTCCGGGGGACGCGTGGTCCAGATCATGATTTTCTGCAAATTATATATTTGCTTATTAACGTGGCTTTTGATCTTTACGTCTTAAATTATTTTCAAAATTTTTTAAACCTTTTTCTGCTTTGCAAATTATTTTCGTTCCTCCATACCGGAAGTTGAACTGTTCTAGAAGGCCGTTCAACCTTCGCTTTGATGTTTTATCAATTTTGACGTAGGCTCTACGCCAGAGTCCTTGGTACTGAGGATGCCAGTGGGTATGACTGTTGGATGAAATTTCAAAATAAAATGTCTTTTCAGAAATCTACTCGTTTGAGTTTCTTCATCAGCGTCAAAACTCAACTGCTTCAAGAGTACGGAAGAAGTGGATGTCGGTGGCAGCAGGGTGGTCCGAACGGGCATCGACTGCGCCGTCGACAAACCCAGCGAATAAGGGAAGATACACATCCATTACCATCAGCATGCAAATTAGATCGAGGATTACCGCAAATCCTTTCGTAACAATCCTCCGCACCGCGAACCGGTAGGGTGGTTGCCATGCGCGCCCACTCCATGGAAGAGAGGAGCGAGCCTAGGACGAGGACGAGAGAGAGAGAGAGTCAGTTCTAGCTATACAAACTCTTAACGGAACTTAATTAATGTCTGGCATTGCTGCTGGCGAGATTTACGAGAAGTACCAGGAGCCTAGTAACTTTGGGATAGCGACCGTTGTTGCCCCGAGAATACTCATACATTGGACTGTCTGAATTTTTCATTGGTACCACTGTTCCACGATAGGAATGCTAAATATCAAACGAAAATTATCTCAAGACCATAATTGATGAATATGCATACATAAAATGATCGTTCACATTTCTTATCTAAATAGTAAACTATAGTCCGATACGATGATAATAAATAAAAATGTCAAGTGGCCAAAAATGATTCCTATCTTTTTTTTTTTTTTTCACGTAGAACAACCAGGCCATTGAGAATTCCACGTAGCAGCTCATTCCGGACTATCTTACGTCCAAGGAGGAGTTTATGGCGGCGCTTGAGAATTAATAAAACTGGAAGAAGGGATCACCGAAAAAGGATCCCATTCATCCGTGATCGCGGTTCATTCATAAGTCATGAGCGACGGACCGCTCTCGTTATCGCTGGCTTTACTGTTATTGTCGTTGCACCATCCCCACGGGCTATCCCCTGTGCACCTCCCGTCATCGCCATTTCTAACCTAACGTAACGTCAACGTAGACGACTCCCTGGAAGAGCAGCTGGCACGGGCGACGTTCCTCAGAAACTCGCACACGATTGCCGCCCGAGGAAATCGGCGGTAACGAGCTTCCAGGAATAAAACGACTTTCTAGAATTGTATCATCGACTCTCGTATTACCCGGGCCTACAAAGATAAGACGCTCCGGGGCGATGATCCTCTTGATCCAGGGAGTCGTATGATTTTAACATTTTAATACGAGCCGAAGCCCGTTTCACAAGAAGGAAAAGCCTCGTTAACCTCTTCAACGATAACGATCGGTGCTTCGTTCTTTTTAATGAAATCGAACTCGTTACTGAACTTGATCTTAAATTTTTTAATTCTCATCAGACTCCGTGTAACTCCATAACACATTGACAACTAAATAATACGGATCTTAATTTAATTTCTCATCGACTCACTTACCCCTTTCCTTTGATTCTTATAATACGCAAACGACACGGTTCCGTCCTGAGCTTCGCTTTAACGAAGTTTGATTATACCACCAGGGCAAAGTGAAGTAGGCGGATCCGAAGGCAAGCAAGAAGGGCTGCCAAGAACGAAGCACTTTATCCATGAAAATAATGGGTATTTGAGCGATTGTTATGTCTTGGCAGGACGCGAGAGGAGAGCAGCAGCAGCAGCAGCAGCACAGTAGGAATACGAAGTAAAGCAAGAAAGGAGGGTGCTTCTGGAGAGTTTTCATTAGAAGCGGGATTGTCAACGACACTCTCGCCGCACCCTTATTTCCTTAGTACCCCGCACACCCGATACAAGGGAGTCTCTTCGGTAAGGGTTGCTCGCGGTGCTCGCTTCGCGATAAATAACACCACAAATTACTTAATGCCAACGAGTAGTAACTTTACCGAGTTCTACGTGCGTAGCTGTCGGACGCCATACTACTCGTCCTCAGTGACTGTAGTCAACTCAGCCAGTCTATAGTATCTGTAGTCTAGGGAACCTTCATTGGGAGCTGCGTCTTCGGCCGTTATAATAGACACTTACGTAGTTCATGGCGAAAGAAAAACTCCCTAGGAAAAGGAATGTCGGACTGCTCGCGTGGTGCACGGTTGGCTGCATTTGTCATAGCTAGGTGAGGCGTAGGGAGATGGCCGAGTGTATCCAAGGTAGTGGAATAGCAGAATGAACCGAGCTGTAAATATCGCTTCGAGTCCAAACAATTTGGTCTGCTATAAAGCACCGTGAATCCTTGCGGCGTGTCCATTAAGCCTCGGCAAACAAACCTGAGGAACGGCCACGGGGCAGACACTTCTCGCTCGTAATATATTACGACCTGACAGCCGCACACTAAATGCGCTAAATGCGCTCTTAAGCTGCGTCTATATACATTTGTCAGATTATATTTTATAAGTAAACATTGAGAATTTATTTGTGAGGCGGGTGGCCGCATCGGGACTTATCTTCGGCCCATAAATCTCTGCCATCGAGCCGTAACGCCATAACGGCCTCACGGCTAATAAAGTGTTTACATCTTTTACCCCTCCGGGGTTACGTTGCCTTCTGGACTTCCACGGCCTAGTGTTAAATACCGGCAGAGGAATCGTGTGCTCGAAAGTGTTTCTAGTGTACGGTGTACCACCTGTGATTATACGAACGATATAATTTTAATTAACCGAATGAAAATTACAGCTGTCGATATTCTCGGGATCGTGTGGGCGGATACTACGGGCAAGCAGTTGACATTTCTCAGAGACTAATTTGTAACTTGATTTTGACTCGTGTCGTCACTCAGTGTATAACATGTGGAATTTGTTGTGAGCTCCTTTTATCGCGAGCGGATCGAATTACACATATGCGTCTTATTAGTCGTTCCTCAGTTGCGATGTAATCAATTTTGATTATCCATCTAGAATTCGTATAGCCTCTATTATACAAAGCGTCGTGCGGTGTCCTCGTCACGCGTGTTAAATTCAATGGAATCAATGCGCGGCGGCTTCGCACCGTCTATAACGCACTCGTTAATTTATAGACTCGCAGCCAATTGCTGATAATCGTTCAGCGATTGCCTGCCCGATAATCAAATATACCACCTCGTAAATTATCCGCGAAACTGGCCGACCCAATGTATTTTAACGTACGCGAACGAGGCTATCGGTAAATTCGAGGAGTCGATAGAGGCGAAGGGATGGACAATTTTCCCAATGTACAATACATGCCAAAAATTA
Source organism: Cephus cinctus (assembly GCF_000341935.2). Classification (NCBI taxonomy): domain Eukaryota; kingdom Metazoa; phylum Arthropoda; class Insecta; order Hymenoptera; family Cephidae; genus Cephus; species Cephus cinctus. Next base: position 134,060 of record NW_014333446.1, read on the forward strand.
TACCATATTTCAATAAATATTCATTCTTCGCTCACCTTCCTTAATCGAAATAAAAAATATATAAAAAATTAAAACCAATCCTTCGTTCAATTCCACAATGAATTTCTCGAAATTCACTCTCATCCCTTTGTAATTGCATATCACTCCTGTACCAATTCTCGCACATGCTACAGCCGTCTTCTATATGAGGTATTCTTTTACAAATCGAACACTTTTTTCGACTGTAGAATTTAGATTCTCATGAAAATTTTTTTACAGCTTCTATTCAAGAAATAATGTGACTCCTGTATCACGATTTTTGAGAGAACATTTTTTTTTGATAGGTATATTTATTTTTAATTTCAATGATAATCGAAGAAATGATAATTACTCATGTATATAAAATTCATTATTTCTGGTTTTACTCATTCAATCGATTTCGTTTTTTTTTTAATTCCTTACCGTGTTATGTTAGCTCTTTAATGAATATGTAAATGATCTTCATTCTGTTATTTAAAAAAGTTATTAACAATTTTATTGTTTAAACAATTATTTTACATTTGCCCCCTCAATGAATAACATTTAAAAAAATACTATCGTGTGCAGTATGTTTTAATCTAAAAAACCCACACTTAAGAAATGTGGAGACTTTATTAGATCCGAAAATATTAAATATTTTCTAGTGCGCGGCGTGCGCGTCGCGCGTGGATCATAGCTTGACGTGCTAAAACGTCTCTGAGTAAAGAAAGAAACGAAATAATATTTAATATTTTCCAATCTACTAAAGTCTCCATTGTTTTTAAATGTGCGTTTATTAGATTGAGATATAGCACACACAACAGTATTTTTTTAAATATTATTCATTGAGGGGGCAAAGGTGAAAAAATTGTTTAAACAATGTAAGTGCTAATAAATATTTTAATTAAAAAAATAAAGGTCATGTAAATATTCAATAAAAATCTACCATAACAATGTGAACAATGAAAAAAAAGACGGAATCGATTGAGTAGGTTAAACCAGAGATATTGAATTTTGTATTTAGGAAAGTGTAGCATTTTCTCGAATTTTATTGAAATTTCTGTTTAATATAGTTAATTGAAAAAAATTTTTTCACCAAAATCCCGATATAGGTGTCGGCTAATTTGATGAGGAGATGTTATAAAAAAAAATTCAGAGCATTTAAAAATTCGAAAACTTTTTTTTTTACAAATCCGTACGATTTATAAAAGAATGCCTCATATACGTAAAGTGGTCCAAAGTCCAAGCAATCAGATATCACAGTGACGCCCTCGTAATACTCTTAGTGGATGCATAAACACACAATGTTCCAGCACGAATAGAAGCGAACAGCAAGACAAGCTCTCGACTTCGGTCGCCACGTCGCTCGTGGCGTCTGGTTAGTGTCGTTCGCTCTCGGAGGGACTTATCGATGTTTATGTTAAACCGACACATTTAACAGCCGCGTTTATCTCGCCGATAAATAACGCACGGCCAGGCCACGGCCCTTGTACGCGGCTATCCCGTTCGTAGTTCTGCCCAGGAAAGCAGCCACGTATTATTGTTCGCGTTCTGCTCGAAGAATCATTGCGCACCTTGAGAACGGATCAGACCCTGGATATATATATATATATATATATATATATATAAACAGTACACTCTGTATATAGATACTGTTGCATGACCCAAGCTCGTTACCTATCCAACAGTGTCCGCCATGAGATTTAATACCCTTACTGACTCTTGGACACCTTCGTGGAAACGCTCCCTGAGGAAATTTTGCCCAGGCTGTATCGACGATACGTCTCGGTATCTTGGATGATACCAGGGAGGCGATGAGGAAGAAAAAATTGGGGAAGAAAAGCAGTCAGCACTGGGAACGAGAATAAACTCTTGCACGCCCTATGTATTTTGAGACTGTCGTATGACAGACCCCGAGAAATACGCGAGCTATTCGTTTGACGTGCGAGACATAAACTCGGCATGTCGTGCGCCTTTCTCGAGCTGTCGTTCAGCGATTATAAATATCATCGCGACTGCTTGCTGATTTTTTTTTTTTTTTTTTTTCCCTTTACAAGCGACCTAAGGGATGTCGACGGAGAGGGATGCTGCGTCTGTTGTTCCATGAGTTTGAAATAAATTGTCGCTCGAGGATGATTTTTTGGACAGACAACATATTGGATTGGCAATATATATGATATTTTTGGAATTCAAATTCGTAATATTTTGAATTCAATATTTTCATCTGTTATCTCTGTTATCACTGATAATTTTTTTTTACGATTTTTCTAGTATCTACAAATTTGATCTGTGTCAACAAATTACCAGCTTTTGAACGGCTTAAATATTCGTACGGTTAATTCGTTATTTTTGTGTGTCGCTACTTATAAATGGGTTATTATTGAAGGAGAGAGAGAGAGAGAGAGAGAGATGACGTCTGGTGGAATGAATACACGACGTATAGGCCTAAGAAGTGTCGTAATAACGAATGTTACCACGCCTAGTGAGCGAGAATCTCGCGCTGACAGACGCTGAACATGCGCTCACAAATGTTTCCGTTTTTTGTCACATTTACGGGCCACGGCCCAAAATATGGCCATTAAACTTGAAAAGAAAAACATGGCGATGAGTCTGTAAACACGAGGCGTTCCAGGGCCGCAACTCGAGACGCTATATAATCCCAGGACGCTTAAGTGTTTGACGTGTAAAGATCTTCTTAAAGAGAGCGGTGTCCTCGTTCACGCTTTCCATTGTTTATTTGCATTGGCCAGGCACTTTTAATCTTTTTCCATTATTTACAAGGCTCCGTCAACATCTTGTCTCTATGCCATGGACCATTCTCAATATCCTCCAGGTTCATCTTCCTGGACCCTAAGAAATAGTACTTACTGCTATCTTGATATTCGATACTTTTATTTATACTGGTTCAATCTCACGGTCTTTACGAAAATCTCAACGTGTCGTATCGGTGACACTGAGATTTGGATATACAAGAAAAATTGAATAAAAATAAAAAATAAAGTGGACGACAAGACGTTCGCTTGCTCGGAATCGCATCGGTTATTGTCGGTATCTGTAGGAAATTAGTTACCGACGGTCATTGGTAGTATACTGCAATTGACTCTCATTAACTTGAATTATCTGGTATCCTTAATACACTTCCTGTTCAGGGTCTTGGTAAAATTCACGCAAGAAAGCACTTACGCAATCTACCCTGTGTTTCTAGATACACGTATATCTAATCTATGGTCAATTCGTGTCAATTGATATTTTTTTTATAAAATTTCAATGTTTTCTCGCTTAATCTCTTTTCTCCAAGTGTCAAATAATGAATTGCTAATATCAACCATAACACATGTAGACATAAAATGGCACCGTATAGCCACCATAAAAATTTGTCATCCAAATCACGAAATTTCGTCCGAATGCAAAATCATTTTTCATTCCAATAAGCTAACGAGTACCAGAAAGGATTTTTTCCTATTTTCACAGTAAAAATGCATCCCTGCAACGAAGATGGTCAGTCGTCATCGAGTCGAACAGCGGGGTTTCGGTCCCGAAGAACTTTATCAGCTTCCTGGAAACTCGAGGAACACGTGTAGCCCCATGGGTGGCCATATTGTTTCCCACACTCATAAGTACGTCACGAAGTTTGGATGGACATTGAGAAAGTTAATTTTTCAAAATTTTTTTATGCACTTCACCCCTTTCCCCAAAAAAATTACCATGATACTGATTTTTGATTTTGCATTTGAAAATTTCTAAACATTACGGCCTCTGTGTCTGTTCGAAACACTGTAGCTATACAGATCGTACGGATCGAGATGATGCTGTAGAGTTGATGCTGTAGAGATGCACTCGAGAGGACTCTAAGGGAGGGTGGCAGCGAGGCGAGGGAGGATGCTTTCGGAAAGGGAGAGAAATGGAGAGAAATGGAGAGAAATGGAGAGAAATGGAGAGAAATGGAAGACCTTCGCGGTTTACACGGACGTGCGATGTTTCGAGTTTTATCAGCACTCGCCCAACACTTGACTCGAGTTTAAATCCATTGCTTTGCTTGAACAGCTTGAACGAGCGCGCCCCACGCAAACACGTAGGTATAAACGTCCTACCAACCCTGCCGAGACAACAGCCAGACTTTACAGTCCCTTTTGGTTGGCCTACGTGTGCGCGGGGCTCCGTCGCGGATTCCGCTATTTGCCCGGTTAAATCGTGCTTCGTTCGTTTCTCACGAAAAATCGTCTCTCGGCTGCACCAAATTTTTCAAGACTATGAATGAAGAAAAAATTTTTTTTTTTTCAAAAAAGACGATCAAAATAAAAAATAAGACTGTTAAAAATATAAATTACATAATTTTAATGAAAACTGTATACGACATACTTATATACATAGAAGATCGAGACACTCTTGTTTCACACAGGCAAATATTCCCTGGTTAGTTCATCCGTCGCGAGGTCATAGGTCAGGTGGATCCTAGTGATCAGGTGGTCAAGAGGAAGGGTAGTAAGACAGTGGGGGAAGGACGGTGGAGAGCAGGGTGGAAGCTTTGGGTAAAAAAGAAGCGAGAAACGGATGGAAGAAAGAGGATGAGGGTGAGGTGGGGGAGGAAGAGGAGGCCACGCTGAGCTACAAGCTGTCGGGCGGCGATAGCATCGCCTATCGACCCCTAGGATCGGCTGAAGAGGTTTTCCATGTTCTTCTTCGTTATACGATCTTGTACGCGCTCGTACGAGGGTGTGCAGGTAACAAACACCCCCAATTATGTCAGCCTGAATTAGTAGTGCCCGAGCTATTTCGAGGCTAACGAGCCGCCTCCGTCCATGTCCGTCCGATGCGTCCATCCGTTCGTCCTCGGGCTGGACCTAGGTCCGTACGATTCGTCCTCGAAGAACCGATTTTTCATCGGGCGGCGCGTTGCACGGTAGCCGATCCTTAAAATTGATTTCATTTCCTCCCAAGAGATTCCTCCGAGCCAGACACGAGGACCCTGAGGGAAGATTTCTACGTGCATTTCTTTTCCCTCTATCTATTTCTCATTTTCTACCGAGGACCAGCCTCTCTGGGGTCGCAGCCACGGATCTGTACCGGTTTCCCTTATTAGGGAATATCTCTAGGCAGATCGTAGATCCCGAAAAGCGATCGAGCAACACGCGACTACGAAATGGCGCCGCTCCCGTTTTCACCCAAGGTCCCCCCATTTTTACCATAACTTTTTTTTTGGGGTTTTTTTTCTTTTTTTTTACTCAAAACCATACCACCCTCGGACAACACGAATTTCTCTTTCAACGAGATTTCTTATCCGAGAACCTTCAAGTCCCCTGACGGGGGCACCAAGACCCCGTCTCCCTGCCAATTTGTTGCTGCCACAAGGAGACTTTTTAACCCCCTAGACGTTTTTACCAGCCCATACGGCCCGGCGCGAATGACGAATGTCGCTCGTACCGCTGTGACACTTGGGAAAAGGCTAAAAGGTTTTGCTAGCAGGGGGTGCTTCCAGGCAGGGGGTGGTCCCGGTATTGTGCAACCGGGTTTACATTAGTCGCAGTGGTCAACTTCTTTCCCGACCTGCTGTGCAATGACGCGTCGTCTACTCGTATTCCTTCTTCATCGTTTCACAGTCCTTTTACTACTGCTATCTGTCTCCCTACGTTCGTCCGGCTTTCCTCTCTCTCTCTCTCTCTTTCTCTTCCTTGGGTCTTCAATGTTCTTAAGTTTGTAAGGGAACACCCTCGACTCACTCCGCACTCCATACCGGCAACCTACAGCCTCCAGCTGGGTTACGTTTCAATCTGCTGATTTTCTGGCCACGGCAGACGACTCGTTCTCGACTTGGAAACACGATATTTTCGGCCCGGGCGATACAGCGATACCAACCTAAGGGCAACGAGGCACTTGTTCCGTCGCCTCAAGGCCGATACACGAGAAAAAGAAGATTTGAAAGAAATCATCAGCTTTTGGATTTCGCTGAAATTTTCATAAATCTTTCATTTCAATTACGCCCGTCCGACTAATTAGTCATCGATAATTGGGAACGAAAAGACCGAACCCGTGGCAGCTGTGAAAACAGCTGGAGTCATAACGATACGAATTGACAGTCAACAAGGAAACTGATAAGTACGAAAAATACGTACATGATAAATAACAATGCCATACGTTCTTACCGTTAAGCATAACATTTAGACAATTTCATTGGAACATCTGCTATAGGAAAAAACCAATTCAGTAGGTCCTTGCACGGAAGTTCTCTGGGATCGGTATTGATCAGGTATGAAAAGTCCGTCCAGTGCTGCCATCTAAGTGAGCGACGGTCACCTGTAAACCCACCAGGTCCGCCTACGTAAACCTGTTCAGGATAATCTTAGGACAATGCAACGCGCCTACGTGGCAACGTTTTACCTTAGCGGGACAATCTTGAGCGCGCCATTTTACAAGATAAGAAATTAACCACAGACCCCTTACGGTTTGACCCCGAGACAAGATAAACTCTTCCCCGTGCCTTCAGCACGAGTCGCGTACGAACCGCGGCGGCCCAGGCGAACGACACGGGATGATCGGTGTATCGACAGATTTCAATAGGACTTTTCACTGATCGATATTCCCCCGAGCATCGATCCGATCCGTGCAGCCGTCGCCGACTCTGAAGAATGTCTACCACTTTCGAGCATATCGACGACAACCGGATTGAAGCGTTTTCAACGTAGCGACGGAGTCGTTGAAACGCATAATAGCGGCACGGCGAAGGGGGTCGTCGCTGTAAACAAATCGTAAAAAGAGTGAAAGGCCACTTTTCGTTTGCCACGCTATTCAGACATTGACTGAGACTCGAGCCAGAGTTCTACGAGGCTTATAAAAGCCGGACTTTATTTCTCTAGCGGGCAGACTCCTTTTTAAAACTCTGTCGCTCCCGACTGGTACAGCCGTACAATTCAATGGCAACGAACCGCACTAAACGTATATCATTAAGAAAGGCCAGTATCCAAGATAGCGATATCAGGCGTTGTATAAAATTCGATTCATTTTTTTTTTGATTGATCCTAATAAATCTACCGTATAAATCAGCTGTAGCAACACTGCTTTAATTATTATTATCAAAGTCAGATATCTCACGCGTGACTACCACCCTACGTTCTTGACTTCGAGTTTTACCGTCTTCTCGATAAATATCAATAAAGCCCGACTTACGCGCTTCTAATGAAATCTAAATAGCGAAGCCCCTCCCAAAGTGTTACGTAAGGTACGCTCCTGGTATAGTTTCGTGACAGTGTACTGATGTCTCAATGGTTTTCCGTGCTGGTCGTCAAGCCGCTCGGATTAATTACTGCTGCCTTCATTCTGCGGCTCGGCCGCGTCAATATTTGTCGAATGTCTTACGCGGCGAAAGTATATTAGGAACGCGTCACGATAGCTGGAGGTTTGTTTTAGCGGAGCTCTTTATGATGAGTCTATTTGTACTTCGATATGGATACAATTTTTGTTTGGTAATCACGTGCCAATTAGTTATTTTTTAACGTTACTCACGAATCAAATTTACTTTTCTTTTAACATTCATAATTACTTCGTATACGTTTTAGTGCGATTACAAAATATTGTATGTATCGTAACGTATTTTTCTTAAATCGATACCGATAACGAAAAATCCGAGAACTAACCTACGTTACGAATCTAACAGATAATGCGATAACTTAACGGATCCTGTAGATCTACGGGGTCGCGTATAATCAGCAAACGCAACTGGATGCCCGAACGGGAGCGGACGGTTACGGAAATGCACGGCCGCTCAACCTGCTAGGTTGAGCTAGAGAGGGTCGGAGTAAGAGTCAGGCGAACAGTGCGAGAGACAGAGAGCAACGTTAATAAATTGGGAGACTCACCGGAGCTGGTGCAGCTGATCCGCGAAGGCCGGGAACTGCATCCAGGGATCACTCGGGTGGGCACTGCACTTCCGGAACACTCACGGAAAATCCAGAGAATTTCCTGGATATCGCGAGAGCAACGCGAGAACTACACGAGCGGGAGCTTTCTATGCCGTATCGAAGCACGGCTAGAAAAACCATAAACAGACGGCACGGGAGCGCGAGGCAGTCCGTGACACCTCGGTCGGTGCCCCGAGACAGACTGTTTTGACAAAATAGCCAAATTCGAGAACTAGTCATTCCGATTGGCCGAGATCCTTATAGCCGATTACTCTTCCTTTCCCTCGAGTCGTCTCTTTAAACCAAATCGAGAGCGTTCCTTAGCGAATCGGTACGTAACTCCTGGAGATCCTCCACGGCCGATTCCTCGGGGCATCGGCCGACAGCTGGGCACCGCATCCTTAACTCGGGCAGGAGGTTCCTCCCCTGGCCTTAATCGTATCAAAACCTTTGCCCGTCTCCAGCGGGGCGCCGGTATCTCACCCGGGCTTCTGCCGATCCTTGGAGACGTCTCCGTCGGGGCGTCTCCCCATGGCAGATTCGAGCACCTGGACTTCAACTAAACAATAACGAAGTCTTACTAGAGCATTGGCATAACTATACGAATCAGCCCGAGAGCGCAGCTTCGATCAGGGTGGCGACCCGAAGGGAACCAGAAATCCAGAACATTATCCGTATCGGTAGTCGGATTCGCCTTGTGACCATGAATAAAAAAATCACGTGACAATACATATATAACGATTAAATTCAAAGAGACAATACACTGTTAAGCAGCTGATATTGAATCGATACGTGAAATCGTACTAAACATTATTACCCACTTGATATGACAATATAACCAAAATGGCAGGGACGTAGAGTAGAGTGTAGTGTAACTACCCCTAAACCACAGGATTATGGGTGAGTCCTCGACGCCATTGAAATATCAGGGTGGTCACCAGCGTGACCATAGTCATATCTCCCTGTATTTACCCTCATTATATGAGACGTTAGTTACACGCAGAGACAGTGGCAACAGCAGGGAATTTTACGAGCAGACATTGTGAACATTTTCCCCCGAAAAAATTTCCCATCAGCCAATTGGATCGGAGAAGGACTTCGCTCGATAGGTCATTTAACGGGTCGGTGACTGTGCCGAAAAATAATACCGTTCTTCGCGCTTGATGCCGAATTAGGACTTGTCCACGTGGTAATATACTTTTTTGAATAAAAATAATAAATATAATTAAGAAATAATTATAAATGAATAATATCGTATTTTTATTTATTATACCTTTCATAAGTCCTCCTCTCCACCTTTACCAAGTGAATGGCTCTTCTCGCTGTCGTTTCATACGAATCGACCAACAGGAACGAGAGCTCTGAGTTCTTTCTGTCCTTAAGCCTATTACGCACTCCTCGGTATGGCATTCGGGTTGACTGAGTGTCGCTGTGAACACGCAAGTCCTCGTACGCAGCATTCATAATCCTGGTCCAGTGTGTTCGGAACACACGTGTAGGTAAATACGTCTCTATATGTCCCTAGGTGTATATCTATATATGCGCGTAAAGTGTCCCTATGTAATATATAGGCGTGTATATATAAATATAAAAGAACGGAAAAGGCCACCAAGGCAGGGAGATCCTGGCTTCGTATTCTTAGCGAAGCATCAGCAGGACACCGCGAGATGGGAGGTTCCGGGAAGAGGACTCTTTCTTCATTCAGAAGGATGATGCTCTGCACGAGAGCAAGAAGACTACCTGTTCGTCCTGGCGCATCATCAGTCATTTCCAACGGTTTTCTGGCCGTAGGAAGCATGTGCCCGAAAAACCTTTCCACCCCGGGAGACCAAACCCATTATTCGCCATTACATGGTCACTCATGAAAACGCGTCCATCTTCCCCATAATTGTTGTCGCGGAGGTCACGGCTACTTTGGGTACAAGAATTTCACGCGTATTGTGCATCGGTTCGGGAGATTTTCTGGTAGGGGTAGCTATAATTGTCAATATTTGGATTCGCAGCATCCGACTCGGTGTCCGATGAAGATTGATCTTTTTCTTTTCCCTTTCAAAATCTTCTTCTTCCTTTTTTCATCTCCTACGGCTTAAGCTTACGGTGAATGGATACTGTGCTAGCGATGTAAGAAAATACTTTGGTCGGTACCATTGATGGTGTGCGGATCGTGAGATATAATTGAATCGAATCTCTAAGTGCCAATGAGACAAGGGGGATTGTTCTGTTATGCGAGAGAAGGTAAATTGGGGGAAAGAGGAAATTGGAATGGAGGGATGGATATATATGAGTTGAGTATATGGTGCCGTATAAAGGCCAGTGGCCAGTCTAATCACAACTTGGTGTGGAAGGCACGCGCCGGCTCGATGAGTTCATTAGGCGTCGCGACGCCGGCCGCATCCTGATCTCACTTTTCCGCACGATAGAAACGACGTCTTTCTCGATACCGATGATACGCAATTCCCATTGGTTATTTTACCCACTGTCACCCCCTCCCCCCTCCCGCCCCCCCAGCGATGGGAATTGAAAACTGATATTACATCCCACGTAATGGTTCATCCTCATGGATACTTGTCGTGTCGGTAATTGAATGTCGAAATAAATGAAAAGTCGTTTGATAAAGATTTTCATGAATTTATTAACAGCTTCTTAATGCATATATAAAGTATAATATTCAGCAGAGTGTATTTTATTTGAATTGGTCTATCATCCTTCCATCATCTCCTTATGTCCTTATGACCTTAAGTCCTGTAAACAAAAATTGGATTTTTAATAAAAATACATTGTTAGATGAGATTGTTGATTATACTTGAGTTTAACAATAATTAATTTCTTTATTAATCTCTTACGTGTAATAATTACCTGGAAGATATACGGGCATTTAATGGTAGTGGTCCATCTAGTTTTCATGGCGTGGTCCATGTGAGTGTTCATGGCGTGGTCCATCTGGGTGTTCATGGCGTGGTCCATCTGGGTGTTCATGGCGTGGTCCATCTGGGTGTTCATGGCGTGGTCCATGTGGGTTTTCATGGCGTGGTCCATGTGAGTTTTCATGGGGTTTTCCATGGTGTTTAGGTTTCTCTTTATTTTTACGTCCTTTCTTCTTACAGACCTTACTTCTAATTACCTTTATCACTTCCTCTCCATGTTTTCCTCTATTTTCATTTTCGTTTTCGTTATCTCTCACTCTTACCCTTACATGTTCCACTTCACTGGCCCTCTTGTTTTCGTTCTCACTCTCCTGGTTCCTGCTCCTCTTCTGTGAATTCTCATTTTCATTTGCTTCTACATCTTCAACTTCCTGGCTCCAACCGCCCCCTCTTGCCGTTCTACGTCTTTCGTTCTTGCTCTTCTGCCTATTCTCCTCATCTTCCTCCTCCTTCTGACTCTCCCTGTTCTCGGATGAGTTCTTCACCGAGTTCCTTTCAACCTCCCTCTCCGAATTCCTTTCCTTCTCATTTCCATGTTTTCCTCTATTTTCATTTTCGTTTTCGTTATCTCTCACTCTTACCCTTACATGTTCCACTTCACTGGCCCTCTTGTTTTCGTTCTCACTCTCCTCGTTCCTGCTCCACTTCTGTGAATTCTCATTTTCATTTGCTTCTACATCTTCAACTTCCTTGCTCCAACCGCCCCCTCTTGCCGTTCTACGTCTTTCGTTCTTGCTCTTCTGCCTATTCTCCTCATCTTCCTCCTCCTTCTGACTCTCCCTGTTCTCTGATGAGTTCTTTACCGATTTCGTCAAAATCTCCGTTACCCCATTTTTCTCCTGTCCACCCTTTATGAGGGCGTGGACATCCAACTCAGGGATCGCATAAGCGTCCACAACCTTCAGACTTACAGCCACGTAGGCACATAGCAGAAGAAATAGTATAGCCAACTTCATGACTACTTTCTTATGGTACTCGGAAAAGATACGTTATGCCAAGATACAAGTATCAAGCCACTGCGACATGTCTGCCCGATCAGAATGCTTATATACAGATCCGCATAGCGTGATGCCAAATTTAGAAGGCCCAGTACCAACTGTGAATATTTAACGTGCCAACAACAAATTCGCATAAAGCAGACAATGTCAACAAGAAATTAAAGTTTTATTGAAAAAATGACGTTAATGCGTAATACAATTTTGAACTCCTGCAGTAATAAACAACTCAAGACCACGTTTACTTTTGACGAATTTAAGGTGGCACGCAAAACAAAAGTTTCAATTAGCAATATCGCAGAAGACCACAGATTACATAGGTGGTCGCAGTGTTTATTCAGCAGAATTCAATACTGGGCTCCAACCGCCCCCTCTTACCGTTGTACGTCTTTCGGTCTTGCTCTTCTGCCTATTCTCCTCATCTTCCTCCTCCTTCCGTCTCTCCCTGCTCTCCGATGATTCCGTTACCGATTTCGTCAAAATCTCCGTTACCCCATTTTTCTCCTGTCCACCCTTTATGAGGGCGTGGACATCCAACTCAGGGATCGCATAAGCGTCCACAACCTTCAGACTTACAGCCACGTAGGCACATAGCAGAAGAAATAGTATAGCCAACTTCATGACTACTTTCTTATGGTACTCGGAAAAGATACGTTATGCCAAGATACAAGTATCAAGCCACTGCGACATGTCTGCCCGATCAGAATGCTTATATACAGATCCGCATAGCGTGATGCCAAATTTAGAAGGCCCAGTACCAACTGTGAATATTTAACGTGCCAACAACAAATTCGCATAAAGCAGACAATGTCAACAAGAAATTAAAGTTTTATTGAAAAAATGACGTTAATGCGTAATACAATTTTGAACTCCTGCAGTAATAAACAACTCAAGACCACGTTTACTTTTGACGAATTTAAGGTGGCACGCAAAACAAAAGTTTCAATTAGCAATATCGCAGAAGACCACAGATTACATAGGTGGTCGCAGTGTTTATTCAGCAGAATTCAATACTGATTCGAGAGTATTATATAAGAGCGAAGGTTAATATTGCAACTGGTTGCCTGCAACCCTATTTGCCAATCTATAACGCAAGAGGCGATCGAATAACTTAGCACTCGAGGTGAATATAACGTAAGAGTCGAATAAAATCGGTACCGATTAAATTAGGATAATCTGCCGCGAGAGAACCTGCACATGCCACGTGGCTGGCGGGCAAGCCAATAATTGCACTATTTCCCTGTAATTTATTTTATTACGGGTGACTAGGCCAGCTTTGACTCCTGCACCACTCATTGGCTCCGTAATTGGGGAAACCATTAAGGACGGCAGGGCTTTCGCGCTTTAAACTCCTTAATTAATTTGGGCCTAACTGCGATTATGCCTTCATACCCGTAGACGTCTTTTCCACGGCGATCGATCCATCCCTATAACATTCTTGCGATATAGATCTGGTTTCCATACGTAACTAAAAAAAAAAAATTTTTTTTTTCCTTCACACGTAAGCAAATCTTCACTGTAATTCCCAAAACACGTGAAAATTCACTAACGACGAATTTTCAGCGTAGCGATTTTTTGCATCCCCTTTCGGCCGTTCTCTTTTTAAAGGACTTTGAAAGAAAAAAAAAAAAAAAAAAAAAA
>NW_014333446.1:147552-149152 GCF_000341935.2 Cephus cinctus
CTTTAAAAAAAAAAAAAAAAAAAAAAAAATATCTCGCCGTCCATCACTATCCGTTTTAATACAGAAGGAGCGGATTCCGCTTACGAGTTTTCCGCGCGCGAATTGCCGAGCCGGTAAGCCCGCTCGGCGAAATAAATAATTCGCGAATGCACGCTAAATGCAGATATAGCGATTCCATGGAGGCACAGAGTGGCGTTTGACCGACGTGTGATATGCAGCCAGCGCAGCATCCAATGCATACAGTGTTGGAAGTGCTGGCTGTGGTGCAGGGAGCCGTTGGGTGGCGTCACGTTCTCCCTGGACCAACCCCAGCCCTTTCAAACACCCAATGCAATATTCAGCGCCTCCCGTAAAAAAAAAAAAAAAAAAATGAAAAAAAAAAAAAAAAAAAAAGAACCGTTTCAAACACCCAATGCAATATTCAGCGCCTCCCGTAAAAAAAAAAAAAAAAAAATGAAAAAAAAAATAAAAAAAAAAGAGTGGCGAAGCCTCCGAGCGTCAAATTGGCGCCGCTGTCCATCACCGGTGTGCAACTCGCGCGAGCGACGGAGCGAGCAGGCGATTGGCTGATCGTTCCAGAGAACTTCTCTCTTTCACATCCACTCGTTCGATTCCCATTTTTCCATCTCTCTCTCTCTCTCTCTCCTATACGCGCCACACTCCTATACCTCCTCTCTCTCGCACCCAGCTGGCTGCAACGTATGTGGCATAGAGGAGTGCCAAAGAGAGGGAGCAAGAGAGCGACGGGGTCTGTGTTGGACGTAGGTATTATGCGATCCGATACTCTGGGAAAAACAATGGCCACCGAGATTAAAGGCCTCGATCGGACGCGAGAGGGAGCGACAGTTAATCTTACATTCCGTGAGGCTGGATAATTTCGCTTTGTCCGATAGCCGCCGACAAAAAATTGCATCCCGACGGGGGTGCAGTTAAATCCAAAATGCAAAGGACCAAATTCCCAGGCGCCTCTGGCTGCAGGAACCGGGCCGATAGGCGTCTGACGATCTTTTCTCCTTTTTTCTGCTTCTTCATTTTCGTCCACGTAAACGCCTGGAAATTATCAGAGTTAATAAGAGCCGCAAGCAGAGCGGCCAGTCCTCTACGAATACAACTTGCTGGCTTTCACGTTACGAGGTCGACGAGCAAGCGAGCGAGGGATGGCGAGACAAGTAAAACCGTGATGACGAGCAAACCTGGTTCCGCCGGTGGTTCTGGTATTGCTGGTGATGTCGCTGGCTCTGCCGGTAAGTAAGATCCCTCCCACGGGTATATTACTGCAGGAGGTACGACGAAGCCAAGGGGGTATAAAAGACTCGACACTCCGTTATAATAAAGTCCACCCTTGGAAGCCTTCCGTCGCCGTTCACCCCACTAGCATTATGCCACCCAACTTACTTTGTTCCTCAACTTTATTAATTTTTCCCTCGGTCTTGGGGGAGAGCCACGCTATATCGGCCCTGGTGCGAGTTACTCGCCCCCCCCCACCCCCTGGGGATGGAGGGGATGATTCTTGTGACGGGAAATTTTAAAATCTGTCTACGCGTTGTCGAACCACCGGGGAAACTTTATTATTAGCGGACTTGGCAAGGCTGTGGGAGGG
>NW_014333446.1:150113-156487 GCF_000341935.2 Cephus cinctus
GGGGGAGTCGCAAACGTGAAAGAAGAAGAAAGAAGGAAAGCGAAGGGGTAGGTTCGCCAACGGGATCTCAAAGGAGAAATGGTGCAAGGGTGAGGGGCGACTGGGTGGATGGTACAGCCCTGGCCCTACAGGAAGTATACCGCGAAGGTTCTCTCTCGGAGATATTGCTTTTATAAACTCATTTGCAGCCGCGCTCCCAGCCGGACCAACTTTTGACGCGCATCGAACGAACGATTCGAGCAAACCTTGGACAATTGTTATACGGTAGGTTGACATACCCACGGTGATTGATGCGCCCCCCCCGAACTAAAGACTCGCCGATGCCGAATAATTAGGGGTGGTTCTTTGACACTCTGCCGGAGGTGTTAACTTTTTTCCTCCGTCCTCTTCCCTTCCTCCCTCTCAAAGCTACCCCCTTGTACCGCCGATGCTCGCCCTAGAACCTGCTCAGCACCTACTTCTACAGGGGCGGCGAAACTTCCTTGCGGTCGAATTTTATCACCCTATATACACGTATCCGTAGACGTATAGCTACCACCGTGTAAAAACCTCCCTTAGAAGTAATTCGCAAGTGTCACGTACAATAGAAAATTTGCCACTTACCCTCGTGAAAAATCTGCAAATTCAATGCCGTCTCCGATTTATCCGGCGAACCGATTATTGGGGCCCTCCACTTCCGCGTTTTCTGCAACATAAATATTTACGACTCATTCAACGAGCTAATATAAATGCGATTTGGGCGTTTGCTCTTTTTAGTGCATCCGCTAATCCGATTAGGGCGCACAATGCCCATCGCTGGCTGCATTGTAGCCCGGCCGATGCTACCTTACTGGAAAGGGTCTCCCTGCCTCCCTGCCTCCCTGCCTCCCTGCCTACCCTGTCAAGCTCTCTTCATACCTTCCGTCACTATGGCCGCCACTATTCCTGGCTGCTGACGCGGATTTAGTCGCTTTACGGCTCTTCTATAGAATGAATAAGTCGCCGTTGCTCCTGTGGCTGCCTGGATGTGCTTGGCTATATCTATACTATATGTTAGGCAGGTACGTACAGACCTACACGGGTCACCGGGGGAGGCTCCGAGCATAACCGTAGGGCGAGATTCGGTCTACGATTTTACACAGGGAGGAAAGAGCGACATTGTTACCCCTGTCGGATTAACTACCCTCCCCTGCGGACGCATTTCGAAATTCCATATGCTCAGCCAAAAATATGTTAGGATTTGGTACCGTCTACGAGTGTATAAATAAAACACTTTTTTTTTTTCCTTCAAATTTTCTCAATCTCTCCATACAAAATTTCATCGTTTTCTGTGAATGGGATTAAAATTACCTCATCTTCATCTCGGTCAAGACGTCACGGGGATGCTGTGCATAAAATTGAAAAATCCTCCGCGCGGTATATTTACCGTATATACGCGTGGCAATCCTCGCGATAGGATAAGGCCCAGCAAAACAGGCCCAAGACTAGTTAGCATTATCACCGGAGTGGCGCAGCGAGCGTCACGGTGGCAAAAGGGAGACAGGGCCTTGTAAGCGACTCTCCACCCCATTGTCAGCTGAGCCTTTTCAGAGACGCATTTGTTATCCTTTGAATGAGGAGCAAGCTATTATTTATTCCATTCTTATTTTTTGTCAGGCCCGTTGTGTAGTAAATGGATATAAGTCAGCGCGGGCGAGCAGTGGCTCTGTCATTTTTATCGCCTCTCCCTGAATTAAGAAGGTGGAGCCAGGACTTCCTCTCTTCCTCGCTTGCTCTCTCGCTCGCAGCCCGACCTGCTCACTCTCAACCGAGAGAGAGAGAGAGATTCGACCGAAAGTGAATTGAACTCGAGTAGGAGGACCCAGCCATATTTCTGCCTGGCGGCTAGGTATATACTTAACATCATTCAGCTTGTAGCCAACCGAGATGGTCCAGGCGTGTTAGCAGTCGTTAAACGGCACCGTAGTCAATTTATACCGAGATAAGAATAACTCAAAGAAAGAAAGAAAAAAAAAGAATCCATAAAAGTCAAAAGTACCAAAACAGACTCCGCGTCTGGGTACAAAGTCATTTGCCTTCTAGAATCTCGTTAAAGCATCAGGAGCGAAGAGTAACAAGACTACCGTAAGGGAAGATCCTAGGGGTCGTAGAGGGCAGCCGATGTCCGGCGGGCTTAACGTCTTACAGCGATCTCCACTCGGCTGCCTCAATAATAGAGGACCACCCCTTATATATAAAAGCAAGCTATACGTAGGTCCCTGTACGTAGGTATAACAGTGCCGGGGTCCGCATGTCCGAGCGATGTTCGAGTCGACGGCTGGTTGGCTGGCTCCGAAGGAGTTTTCCTTTTTCAAGGATCCACCGTGGTATCACTTCGGCTGGCTAGTAACACGGCCGACCCTGTGTCCAGACACATGGATCCCAAAGTAGGTTTCCTTCGATATCGCGCCGGGGGATCCAATAACATATTTGAGGGTGGCGGAGGGTCCGTGAAATCGGATTGACCAGCGGCTGTCCATATTGGTTCTTTCTCCTCTTACGGGAGGCACTTCATCCGCGTATATATGGAGGAAGCCCAGTCACCCTCGTCAGGGGATTACTAGCTGGTCAGTCTGTGACCTTTTACAGTTCCCTTCAGCCGAATCTCTCCAGGTCTGAGATACGAAAGTTCCTTCACGCTTTTCCTACCTATCCCGTATACCGTAGACACCTATGCTACAAGACCATCTTTCCTCCTGCATCGAGCAACCCGTTGATCATAATAACAATACACGAAGAGCAGACAGTGCCTCCCCCTAGCGAGGAGCGGTTAACCTGATAAGAGCGTCGACCTCGGAAGCAGCGCCTATTTATGATTCCACGGTAAAGTCGGTAATTCAATCTGGTCGCTCCGCTCGTGTTTAAGTGGCTTGTCTGCCGATACGACGCCGGCAGGTTTAGCGAAGGCCGGTTTATACTCGAAAAGAGCGACTCCGCTCCGGATCCCGAGGACTGGGATTAGCCCGTAGTAATAACCTTCCCCGTAGCTATCCGAAGCTCAGCTACCGACCAAGGAGATACCCACCTCCGGCTACCTTCACGGGGATGATTTTACGCGGCCAGGCACGAAACGGGGCTACACACCGCGACGGCCGTGTCGGGGGCGGTCGAGGGCGGTCGAGGGCAATCCTGTTGATTAAAAGGTGGGGAATCGACCCAAATAAACTCCCCATTAAACCGGATGAGTCTCTGCGCGATCGCACTTTCTCCCTCGTCTCTTTGCCCCTTGGCTGCCTATATATATATATATATATATATATATATACCTTGAACCTTCCACTCTACTGCTGTACGAATAACCTCGCACTCGCCCCCCTGTTAACTCTCCTCTTTCTTCATCCTACTTCCCAAAGCCAAACCCTCCAAGCAAACTTACTCGCTCTTCCGCGCTTCCACACGGATATATCCGACGACCTACCCACTTTTTCCCTTGCACCCTTATACCTCCCTCTTGCTCCCTTACTTGGCCGCAGACTGCGTCCCGGAGGTTGCCTCGTCTCGCGATGGGGGAATAAATTGATTTCGTTGACTCAACCAGCCGTAACGCCCCCTCAGCATGATATCAACCCTAAGCCTCGGTTATCTTTATTTAAGCTTTACGAGAGGCTGCGCCGAGGACGAATCGAGGGAAACCCTTGGGAACTTTTACTTCGCTTCTTTTTCGCCTTTATACACAGACGTACCTAGCAGGTATAGGAAAGACCTTTATGTTTCTGCTTCGTTATACCTTCGTATACGCGGAACTTTTGTTACTGCCTGTCTCATTGTTTTTAGTAGTTCGGCAAATTTTATCCTGCACGAATTTGAGGTTTTTCTCGGGGGACATTTTTAACGCGAAAAGTCTCGTTGGATAATAAATGTAGGATACTTTCGTCCGTGTCACCAGACGTAATATCTATACTCCCTGTGGAAGCCAATGGACCGGTCGTAACGTACAGGGAATCGTGAGAGGATAAACTGCCAATCATGGTAGAGGATGTATTTGATGGCGACGCGGTGGATGGTCCAGCGGATGTAAGTGCTCGACAGCACGAGGGGCGGTTCGTTTTAATCGCCATGGCGGCGTGTAAATAATGACTATGGCCTTAAGTCGCGACTATGTCGTCATTAGGAGTTCGTGTAAGTGTTTGCCACGTGCTTGAGGTATCTTCGCGACGTCCGGTGGCTCCGAGTGAAATTGCAGTTCGGGAGCCTACGGTCGCTCGTATACCGGAATAGGTGAAAGACGCGAAAAAGAAATTTGTTTTTCACAAAAAAATTCAATGCGACATTTTTGTAAGGGATAACAAAATTTTTTTACCAGTAACTCATTTTTACCGAACAAACCAAAGTGACCTCCGGCTTCAAATATCTGGGGTACCTTGGGTAGATCGTATACGTAAGTAGTTGGGGTATATAAATGGCTGCTAGTTACGAGAGCAGAAACTATCTCCAGATAACAAGTATGCAGATATCCAGGGCACCGGATACACGTAGGACGACTGGATTCAGGTATTACATCTGGTAGATGACTGTACGTACTAGGATAGTCGACGTCGCCCCGGCAAGTCCCGGGGCCCCTCCTCTTTGCCCACCCCTGATGCCCCATTCGCCGCGTGCCTGTTGACAAGGGCGAACACCGGTTTAATTAATTGCATGCTCTCCTTGCATAACCACCTAGTGTACGCACTCGATAAAGTTTATATCACGGGCAGCAATGAGACTGCATGAACGATGCACTCGAATGCCATACACTGATTGGACGTTGAAGTAAATACTTTTACATGCATGGCAGTAAGATTAAATTGGTCCTATGTCTGTCTTTCTCTTACGCGTGTAACTCCGTATACGTATCTCTCGCTCGCACTCACGGCAGCTATAGAAAAATTGACATTTCACTAAGTATATCCCTTTCTCGATAAGCAACGTTATTCTAATTGAACCTTATACATAAATGAGCCTGTATATATAAATGTATACAGCATTGGCAGACTCTACCGATATCACCGAGATCAATGGTCCAATACAATCTTATGGAAGTTTGCGTGTTTTGCATCTGCGAGCACTTAGCAAAACCATTAATCGGAAATATTTGATGTCCAGTACCAACCTAATGTCTCTCAATTTAGTAACAGTGCTGTAATCTAGGGTCTTGCGTGAGTCAATGTATACATTTTCAGTGGATTAATCAGTTGGCAATGAAATTTATCATTTGGCTGATCCGCCGTCCGGGTTCAATTACAAAACGAACAAGCGACTGTGAGGATGACAGCAATATATATATATATATATTAACTATCCATCTGAAACGAGATAGAGCTCTCAAGCGAAGGAAGGAAGAAGAAGGACAGACAAGTATAATACCGCCCACGTTTCGCGAGCCACTTTTACATACCGCGTGGCTGGAACAAATGGCTGCCGAGCGTGTGCATGAATATAATGAAATGGGCCCAGAGCCGTGCTCGTACACACACGGCAATATTATAATAATGAAGCACGTCATTTCTCAGAGTGTCAACTGCACCGAATCGAAGGACTACGTGAGATGGGTGGATGTCCTTGTCTATAGTGGGGATGCTGGAGCACTGGCTCCAGCATCCCCCAGGGTGTCGTCAAACCGAGCCGAAGGGGTCTCGTAGCTTCATCAACAGATATTAAAGGATTTGCATAAAGTATATCACACGTCTAGTGCGCCAGTCCTGTAGCGTTATAATACAGTGTTACACGGTGCGAGAATCAATTCGTGACACTTGGAAGGGGAGAGTAAGTAAAATTCGTGAAATACTTATAGAAGGGGGGAGTGTTCTATTTTTTTTGTAAATATCGCCGGAAAATATACCCTCGATAATTTCCCACTCGATATCACTATATTACAGGGATATTCTATATCGACGGACTTTAATGAAATTGTGTAACTTAAACGATCTGGATGAATAACGTTGAATTGTATAAACTGGCGGGGCTGCGGGCTAGTAGGACGGATGGGAGTTAAGGGGGTTGAATAGCAAGCCGCATCTGTGGCCCCGCGAAGGGTGTTACCGTTATAAGGGCGAGGGAACACGTTCGCCTCTATACTCGGTACTAACTTTATTGCGTAGCAATTTGCTTATTAACTCGCAGTTAGTCTCGGCTGTGCGTCGATTAATTAATAGACGCCGAGTCGCCAGATGGAGACACGCCCAAAGCAACGATACAACTAGGCGTCCTTTTCGCCCTCCGTCAACCTCATTGCAACCCTTCGCACTGAGATTGGGCGAACCCGACCCTTAAACGGTTAAGGCTATAACTTGCTGTGTATATATATAATAGTGTATTGAATTTTCCTGCTTATATACATATATATATATATATATATATATATATATATATATATATAT
>NW_014333446.1:156901-171943 GCF_000341935.2 Cephus cinctus
ATATAATTGCTATACTTTTCATCAGGATCAAGAAAATGAATTAGATTTTATCATTAGAACCATAGAAAATTTGACACCGTAACGCGTTGCTGTATACTTTTTAAAATCTATGAAAATAAATTCAGAGTATTCAATGACTCGACTGAGTTCCCATTAAACGACTCGCGCCTGATCATCCCGGCAATTACCTTGTTTTTTTTAAGTCCCCAATGACATTATCAGCGGACGTTATCAGGAGGGAGAATATTAACGGGTACTCATAAGCATAAAACGATAAAGTTAACAGTGGGTCAGCTTCCGTGTTCGTTGCGATAGCTAGTTGCCTTAAGGTAGTCGTCAGGTATAAATCCACAATGCGCTCTGGCCGAGGAGACGTGAAAACAAAAGAAATAAATATATCGTTAGATTTCATACAGCGAATGAATGGTGTTCATATAATTTTCCTATGTGACTTTGATACAGCTACAGGGTCTAGCAACCCCTAGAATTGCATATAAGTTCTCTAGGTTATAGATCCGTGTATATATATGGACCCCGTGTATAGCAGGAACGTAAGGCTCGTCCGATACGCAGCCAATCCACGATATAGAAAAGTGAGAAGAATCATATTGACCTCGGAGTCCATATATGCTTTGCCGACGGGTTTGAATCAATAAAGATTTCCCATTGCGAGAGACTCCGGATAGGGGAATATTTCAAAGATCTACCCGGCCTCTCACACCCTTAACGCGCATCCCCCGTTCAGGGAGTTCGCCCCGTGATAGCACAGCCATCTCAGTCGAGCATCTCTCGGCTCTATAGTTATTCACACTTTTATTATCTCGACGCGAGAGACATTTTTTATCGAGTGCCCTGTGTCACGACTCGGACACGGGCTGTAAACTTCTACTCGCCTTATGTTACACGCCTGGTCCCTGGTCCCCCACTGATATCTTTGCCCCTATTCTACGCCTCGTGCTCTCGTTATGTGTTACGTATACGGATATACTTATTAACGTACACTCCGATCGTCATTGCTCGAGAGAGTATCCCTATCGAAATCTGAAATTGCCTGGACGGATTGTTTTTCACTCTGACGGCAGATACTCTTGTAGGTTGGTACGACCGTAGGTGCAGTGCCAGCCTGGAGAAACTCGATCGCACTTATGCCAATATCTGCAAGGAGTGACTCGAGTCCTCAGCATCCACCAAGTCCCACGTCCTTCGAGTTACAGCACTGTTACAAAAGAAAATAAAAAAAGGCATGAGTACCAACTGAGGGCTAATTTCATAATTAAATATTCTATTACCTGATTTAGCAATTTTGATTTTGCAAAAATTATTTTCTATCTTGTCTAGCGATGTCAGCTTGAAGGAGACTCAGGTTCTTCCCGTGTTCCCTGATGCTCCGGTGTGATATTCTCATGGTGAGACAGTGTAGGAGCGAGAGAGGAGGGAGCAGGATGCTGAGTCGCCATGGTGCATGTATAGTCCAGGTCCAGGTCCTCTAGGAGGTAATTGAATACTCGCTCCGTGTCAAAGAGGACTGGTTCGCGTCCTGGGATTACGCGAGGAGTCCGGAGTGCTTGGTGGTCCGAGTTAAGGGATGGCGGAGATGCCCAGGGGATGCTGGAGACATTTGTCAACGGGCCGAGTGCCGAGTGGACCGAACCTACGTCCTGGGCATCTAGATGGGTACCGTACGTGTATCCCTCTGAGACTGGAGGAGGTGACCTTTCTCTTGGATTAGGCGATATTATCCCGCATACGTCTTCACCGGCTGATCAAAGAGAGTCATCGATCTTATGGACCTTCTCTTCCTTCTTTTTTTCCCCCTTTATATCGTCTATTCTCTCTTTCGTTTTACCTTAGTCCCATTGTCTCTTGGAATCTTCTGCTTCCTTTCTTTCTGCTATCTGGCATCCTCTCAGAAGTGAAAAGTTTTCAACGAGATCATCCCCTTTACCGACTGTGTTGGAGGCGGTAGGAAAAAAAAAAGAGAAACTACACTCGATAGTTTCTATTCGATGCTGTTGATTTCAGTCGTGCCGAAGAATAGGAAATGTTACGCGGAGATGCCGAGGGAGCAAGGACCTCGTGAAGGAGTGAAAAATAAAAAAAGGGCATCTCGTGACTCCCTGTCGGCCATAATGAATCTGCAAGCAAAAAGCACTGTCAACCTCTAACTTTGACCGCGGAGCCCGCCGGTAACATCGTAGCCCGTAAGCCGCGAATGTACATAGCTCGTACCTTCGAGAACAGGCGTCGTCGCTGAATAATGGTAATTCCTCCTCGGTATTTTTCCGTACTGTAGGGAAACGTAGCCTGGTATGTCCTCTGCGTGAGGATGCACAGTGGGTAGCGCACTAACTAAATAGGATTAAATGATATACAGGAGCATTATTGTACCTGGTGACGTTTTATAGACGACTAAAAAATATATATATTTACAATATAAAAATGAAATTTTTAAAATTCATACTAATTCAGATCTTACCTTCTTAGACCATACGGAGCATATACAGGTACCCTTTCTCTGTCTATTGGCAAATTCAGTTATTGTTGACTAGATGTTTAGTGTTGTCGGTAACAGGGTAACAACTCGTAAATTAATTAACGAGCTCTCAGTGTATGTCTATTAGGTAAACTCATGGCGAGCATAGCTAAGCGAGTGTTCGGCTGAGCGTTCAGGAGCGAATATTATGGAGACAAACGGAGCGACATTATCTTTCATCGGAGGCTTCCCCGAAGAATATTCATCAGAATGAAAATAAACAGAGAAGCCACGGGGACCCCGGATGAAGGATTTCAGCTGCAGACCCTGCTGGCTACATCATGACTTTATCCCACAGTCATTCCCAGTGGCAGACATCTTGGTCGAAGACTCAGCCTCTTCACCCTCTGTGCAACGGCAGTAGTCAGGATACCCAGAAACAGCTCGACGCTGCTCCTCATCAAGTTGCTCTTAGGGGATGGTCTAAGAATACATAAGATCATTTTACATACATACGGTACCAGATTCCTTAATAGACTTTCCAAAGATACAGACCTGATAAATATTACCGTATCGGTAGTAGGAATCCTCCCAGAGGACCTCACGTCTCTTCACTCCGCCAACTTGCCATCCAGCCGACTGAAGTCCCAATACGAAGATCCACTTCCACTTAGGTGCAACAGGAAGACTCTCTCTCTCTCTCTGCAAAGTACATACGTCTCCAAGTAAGGTATGAAGTCTGAGTAAAGGTCGAGTTAGCTGCAAGGGTTTGGAATCCTAGTGAGTATAGAGGGATGATGGCGATGGGGTGACTCCCAGGATAGGAGGATAACAGCGTTCGCTCGGTTACGGTGGGGGTGTGTCCAGGACAAGGAACGGGCGGGTTCGGGATCGCGCTGCTGAGCTGGCTCACTCACATCGTTCGCCAACATTGTTCCCCCTTTATTTGATTACAGGGCATTCGTATACATAGTTCCGCACAGGGAATCTTCTTTCTATTCCATTAAGTCGCATTGCGCCAGGCGCCCACGGGATGATTTCACTTGGATATCCTCTCACGAGATCTACGAGGACGCCGAACCGGGTACACAAGGAGGTTTAGGCTTCCCCAGCATCTCACCAGCGAATAGCTGAAAAGAGTCGTTTCATATAGAGACTGGTTATGTGGCTTTGCTATACCTATATCGTACTGCAGTATACATACAGCGTACAAACGTACACTGATACATCAGATACAAACCGTTAAAAAAATTCGATCCCGACTTCTTCAGTTGCTTGCTTCCTGTTGGCAACCCTGCCGCACACACCGGCAATACTCTATTTCCTTTGGCTTTATAAATGGTGCGGTGTAAGCATACCCCATAGGAACAAGCCGGATTCGCACGGCTAACAGATGAGGCATTAGGCATCGTAATGGCTCCATTCCCTGGGGGGAGGGGCCGAAATATTTCTACAAATCATTACTTTTAATTTGCTCGTCTCTTTTATCAAGACAAATGTGCGGCCACGCTGCTCGCTTGGCTCACAGCTATACGCCGCTCTTCCTCCCTTCTCTCCTTCTCGCCCCTTGCTACGTGTATTCCTTCCTGTATTTCTATGGCACGATCCGATACCTCCGTTGCTGAGCCTATATTCCGCCACGAATGGCATAAATGTCCAGTGTATGTATGTATACATTAGTATACGCTTCGTGTATGCACGGTCCTATATGGAGATAGTGCAATGGAGACCAGCTGGCATCGCTGCGGGGCGCCACTACGCGGTGGTGGGTCGTACTACGAAATGCAACCTGGTAGGGGTTTAAGGCACAACAATAATTTTTCATAGAGAAAAGAAAAGGGAGGATGCCATTCATTAGCCCCGGCTCGGTTGGTTCACACGTTGTTGCTCCTGGCTGTGACACCTCAATAACCAACCAGCTTCACCGGTAGCATCATCCCTGACTACCGCGGCCATTGTGTCCTGCTGATATTTCTGTTATTGCTGGATTAAATGCAGCAACCCCCGTCGCGTATTATGTCTGGTAACACAATACCGCGACGTTTAACGCTTTGCCTCGCGTTTTCATGGAAAAAAAAAGTAAGGCAATTCGTTAACCCCATACTTGAATTTACTTTTGAACCGCAGTGCTGGCTTTTTACCCTTTTTTTTCTGAAAAAAAATTTAAAGGTTATTATCGCGATCTACGAGAGCACTATCCATAAATTATGTTACTTTTAATATTTATTTAGGTTTCAATTTCTTGAAATCCACGACTTCCGAGTGGTTGAAAAAAAAAGGGGAAGATTTTTGAACGTACCTCAGATACAAATGTTTTGCAAAACATCTTGGTTGTCAGGGTAGCCAGGAGGGAGGCCTTCCTGGCCATGGAGAAGAGGGTTGCCGAGGGTATAAGTCACGGACGCCCCGCGGTGTACCATCCGGTAACTCGACACCGTCGTTTGTACGTACGACTGCTGCCAGTACGAACACAAAAACACGCATGAATACCTACGACAATGGCAAGTCCTACACAC
Organism: Cephus cinctus; assembly: GCF_000341935.2. NCBI lineage: Eukaryota > Metazoa > Arthropoda > Insecta > Hymenoptera > Cephidae > Cephus > Cephus cinctus. The sequence continues at coordinate 161,891 of NW_014333446.1, forward strand.
AAGAGGTAGCGTCCCTCCCATCAGATAGATCTGCCACGCTGGTGTGACATTAGATACCATTTAAGGATTAATATAGCCATAAATAAGACTGACTTCTGGCCGTGCGGTGGAGCACAATGAAACGCTACGAACTGCGGGATCCATTGCTCGAATGGGGGATCCTTTACAGCGATATACGATCGAAGCTTACCGTTCGTTCATAATTAATATTACCCACTCGGAGATTCCATGCACAAAAGTAACAATGGTATTAAAAAAGGAGAGAGAGAGAGAAAATTCTAAGCATATACTTTGAATTTGCCATGGGCGTATTATAACCTAATCTGAGAATTGACAGAAACGTGAGCATTATTGCCATAATGCCTTTTGGAATTTTATGTGCAAAGATTATTAATATGTATAGTATTTGTTACTCTTAGAAATATTTAATATCCCTATATGCAATATTGTAATAAAATTTGTACATACTGAATGCTTGCCAGGATACGCATATGTGTCGTGTAGCAATAAGGATGTCGGAATTGGCGAAGTTGCATGAGTGTGAGCATCCAGGCGGATAGTTTAGGCAATATTCCGAGTTTGTAGGAGCCATAGGAGAGCCGGTTTAACACGCCAACGATATAAGAATGGGCCAAGACGTGAGCGCGTAAAATACAGCCGGCGCTGCAATCAACACCTCGAACGTCGCAGTCGTATTCCAAGAAGCAAATAATTTCATTCATACAACGCGACGCCACACGCGTTTCTGTATGCTCTGGCGGCACGACTGCTATCGTTACCTTCGAATAACTACAACACTGTACTACGGTTTGCTAGCCCTGCTATATTTGCCAATTGCCAATGTAACCGAGTCCGGGCACGTTCTTCCTGGGAAATTCGTAACCGAGAGTAGCGTACACGATTTTCGTAGAGTTCGGCGCGACTGTCGCGACACTGCGGCCACAATTGGTACTACGGTAAACCGTCGAGATAGGCATATCTATACAACGAAGTTAGAGCAGAAGTAACGAGAGTGAAGATCCACAGTTATTCACCAATTCAACATGGAGGGTGCGGAAAATCAAGTCCTGGACAGGTTAGATCGGTGTTCAGGTATTGCCTTACATTCCGACAGCACGGAAGAGTCGGCCATAAGCAAAACACTTGTCGCTAGAAGTCACGACTCCGGAGTCTAATTTCATTGCGGAAAGTTGTCGCTTGAATAATTAAAACACGTTGAAAACACGCGAGTTTTTCCACTTGATTTACATAAGAAGCGGCGACGGCTACGCTGCGTTTATTCCTGTTTATATCTTCCCAAGGGAGTCGGCTGTATACGTATAGCAAACGGCACTGCGAAATTAACTGTCTCCAACTTCTCACTCCGCCATCTTTATGCTCTCTTACGTTCCCTCGTTCTCGCCTATTCCCTTACCAACCCGCCTACACTCCCTTTAGCATAACTTCGCCTCCGTGTATTTTTTTTTTTAAATTCGTAATCTTTCACTGTACATAATTACCAAGGGGAAAAAAAAGTAAAATAAAAAAATATATACCCAACTATAAGGGATACCCAAACACAATTTGAAAAAGGTAGAATCGCAGAGTGTAAGTTAAGGTCCGAGCGCGAAGGGTTAATCCAGGCCTAACGTAGCAATCGTTTCCAGTAGCGCTGGGCCTATCAACGATCTGGAACATAAATATGTAGCACGGACACATTAGGCCCAGAGTATCGTATACGCGAGTCAGTGTGAGGATTATTCGGTGCGGGCATTGTAGGCGCAAAAGGAGGAGGTGTGGGCCGGCATGAGATAGCCGAGTAATCCCACGTGATGGATTACCTAGTGCCTAAGCGCTAAGTGGAATGAATATAAAATTAAATTGTGTTTATTGTCGGGGGTAATTGCCCATCTGTGACTACTCGACCATAGTCCGGGTGGCGGCCACCCCACTTGGTGGATCATCGCCAGAAGCAGCGATTTCATTCTCATCTCTACCAAGGCCTTCCTCTTTCGGTCCAGCCGTGTCTCCAGCATCCCCGAGATAATCGCTGCGGAATGGCCGCAGATTGGGACCAAGTCCGGAACACCGAACGATCATTGCCGATCCACCGGATAAGGATCTACCCAGGATAGATCGGATCTCGCAAAACAGATGCCAGGGAAAGCTGAACTTTTCCAGAATCACCCAGATACAGGGCCTTCCGGGGTGGCTGATTGCCGAAGATGATCTTCGAAGAGGAGGTCCAACGTGAGTCCTAGAACACTTTGCCCTAATGAAATCTAATGAATTCCCATTGAAGCCAATTACCTTAACATAACAATGCAGAGTCACACCCGTACCCTGAGCTCAGACCCGGATGAGTCAACGAGTCCTCTGAACTGGTACGGTCGGACCCGGTACCAACCAGGAGTCTCTAATAGTTCCTTCTGCTGCTCCGAACGTCGAAGTGTCGAACTGGCTGACATAGCCCAGCGTAATTTTACGAGCAGAGCGACAGTTGGCCAACCTGCTTCCCATTAGATAATGAGAGAAGGGCCATTAGAGACTGATCAATATTCATCAGGACGTAATATATCGGTATGATGACCTGACGGCTCGTACGGGCTACCCAGGCTTTATATACTAATCTCATCCCTTCCTAAAGCCCAATAAAAATACATTCCACGTGTCAGCATCCTCAAAACCATCATATAATCTCCCAAGGGCGCCTAATAATTCATTTATTCAACAAACAATATATTTTATAGATCTGGCTCCTGTACCAATCGTATCAACCAGCCCGCAGTACACGGTGGCCTAACGATGACTTATATACCCAGGACGGTTTCAGCAACGGTACTCCAACAGCCCGGAACACGCAATCTGCATTATCGTAATTTTTTTTCAGGAGTCAGGAACAGGACATTCCGGCCAGGACAGTCATTCGAAACGGCAACGATGTCCAGCTCGAGCGCGAAGCAATTACGTCTGGACGTTAACGAGCGATCGAGAGCAAAGCGTGCTGGGAAATAAAACGAGTCAAAGGTACGGTCCATATGTATCCTGTACTACTTATATATATATATATATACCGAGGGATCCTTCCTCTTATTATTCCTCTTGGTAACATCGTAGATGGCCGAGCTGGACCGACCATGGCGGCAGGAATCGGTAGGTATCGCGAGCAAGAAAAACCCGATCCGATCGCGTTTCCTTGCCACGGAACAGAGTTGTCACTGATAAATATGACCGGTACTTTCTCTGTGCAGTCGAGGTAGTCAAGGCACTCGCTTTATACGAGGTAATCTCGACGCCTGTGTTCTGAGCCGACAGGCTATACTGTGGTAACCGATCGGCTGCGAGAGAGAGAGGGAGAGAGAGAGAGAGAGAGAGAGAGAGCAGCTCGGGAAGATCGGTAGAGAGAACGAGTATAGAATGGGTTTTATGTATACGCATTATCCAAGCCGACAGGACACTTACAAACTGTCGCTAACAGCTTTTTAAGTAAATAATAATCTGTACATTAGAGCTAACAGAGGTGAACACACTCGGTGTCCCGATAGGCTGAGAGGCGTAGCTCGCCGCCAATCAACCTCATTAGAGCCACCAAACGCATTAGCTTATCAGCTACCTACTCTACCAGTAACGGTAGCCAACCGATATAACCGATTCGGTCCAGTCACGACCCCTTTTCTAAACCCACCACCATATACATATACCATACTCGTAAACTGGCTACAGTCATCACCCTTAATATATGCACTTTCAATCTTAGTGTAGCCAGTGCTGTTTGGGATCTATACTGCGTCTACGATAACTACTCCACTGCTCTGCCGTGGCTTTCGGAATCGAGCTAGTTGCTGGAAAACGACGAAGTCCCAGTATTCGTGACCCTAATACCTCGCTAACAGGATTCCAAGTGTGCTCGACGTTTGGTACATCGAACCGGTTTCGTACTTGTTTTATAATAGTACAGATTTTCTGAGAGATTCGCCGTTTGTATATTCGCGATTTTATTTTTTGAATAATTATATGATTTTTGAAATTTTTTTGAAATGGGATGTGTTATAGGGGGGGTTGGTGTTCAAGGGGTTTATAGACACGTGGTGTTAGGTTAAGTTGACAGGGGTTGCGGATTGTGTCTTCGAGGGGTATAGTATTCATACGTTAATTTGATTAATCCCTCAGCCTCCTAATGATAACTGCCCTCCCAGTTTTCGCTAAACGAGTGACCTTTCCTACCTCGTGACCCATTAATATCCATTTTCCATAGGAATGTGAAAAGGAGCAAAAGGCTAAAGCGAACCATCATTCATCTCGGACTTTTCTACTGCATTAATACCAATAGTGTTTCACACGACGCCTCTACCGACGCTTTGCTATCTTTTAAAAGAACGTCGAACGTAACGGGGTGTTTCGTAAATTTTGTATAAATTAGACCAGTTAAATTGAAAAAAAAGTCAAAGCTAAGAGTTTCGAGGTTTTTTTTTACATTTTTCAAAAAATAAGACACGTTATCTCTTTTCCTTTGGGTTAGCTTCTCAAGCGACTTTGTTAGGGACACGTGCCTTATCCTTTACTGAGTTATGTCTGGAACGCCCTGTAGATGATCTTTTTGCTGCGAAAACGCAGGAAGAGATGACCGGCAGCGTCCATCATCCCTCCCAACGGGATACCCGGTACCCGGGCGTGCGGTCACTTCCGTTTCCCTTGGAGCACAGCATCCAAAGCATAACCTCCCATCTCATCCCAGTAACCCAGGAACCCACGTCCCACGTCACACCATCACATCCCTGCGGTTCGCACCGTGGGCACACCTACGGTCTCATCCCCGATGATTAACGGCACCCGGGAGGCCGGCTACCGTCTATTATCTTCTGGTTGCTAGTACGTTTATATCTACTTGCTTCTACGACACGGAGTATCGGGCGAAAAAAGAGGCGCTCGGGCTGTATGAAAAATGTCTCGCGTACAACGACTCGAGCCAAATGTGCGCGCGCAGACGTTGCCGTCTACGTCAAGAGAAAGAGGGCCGAGTTAGGCCAGGAGGGAAATGCTTGTCCGACCACCCGTTGGGAAATGACCGGAATTGAAGAACCAGGAGATCCGGAGATCCAAAGTGACAAGGATAGTCGGTTTGAGCGATTAAGAAATGTATTACACGTTAATTATTTTTTCAAACTTTTTCCAAAAAATTTTTTTTTCCCAAGTCTAAAAATCGATGGAAATATCTTTGTGATAAGTAATCCCGGCAAATGTTATTTTTCCAGAAAAAAACGTGTGAATGTTTTTTAACTCCCATACGCATTCTCACGACCGACTAATAACTGACTGCTGGAATCAATAGCGATGGTTAACCTCTCCCCAGTGTATAACCAAGGTCTAGCTTACACATGTTGCGCATTGCTGCAGGATATCGAGCAGTGCCGTTGCTATGTTGTTTGACTTGTAGAAGACATGGCGGCTTCCGTTGTTATGGTAATGCTTCCGCTAATTTTCGGTAGGAGGACGAGAGGTGTCAGATGGCGTCGTAATAATATAGTCTGTTGAAAATTTTGAGAACACAGACTGTCTTTTTCGGAGGTTCGAACGAAGAACGAAAATCAAGTCGTAAACAATCGGGTCGCACGGTATATAAAAATTCAATGCTTTAGGTTCACGTACAGCGCATACATACCGGTTATACGTATGTAGAAACACGGGTTAGGTTAGATGAGTAAAACTATGAGAAGAGGAAGGGTGAAGATTCGTACACGGCGTAGTGAGGGCGTAAAATTAAATATCAGATGTTGACAAATCGTGAGGAGGCGTCGCGGCAACGGATATTAATGGCGGCCTGTAGAAAAAGCGCGTAACTCCCTCCGCCTCCTTTTTCTTCGGCTTACAGCTGCGGATGAAGAGAAATGACGTACCAACTTCATCCCCCTATTATGAAGGGGACTTCTTCCTTCTGCAAGGTAATAAGCTACTTTGACTGGCCCCTCGTGTTATCGGTAATCCGAGGGTTCTTGTAATCGTGCCCAAAAAATTCACCTTATTTTTATACCTGACTGTGAAAAATAGAAAAAAAAATTTCGAAAAATTTTCCAAAAATTTTTTTACCCTCGTCCCCCTTATGCTCCATACGCATCTTGATTCCTAACAAGTAATTAAATTTTTCTACAGACCAGCGACGTTGGATCTCGAAAAAGAGCTACAACGTAGTGGGAATGTCTACGAAGTTGGTAAAGGGTGGTCCCCTCCACCACCCCCTCCCCGGCCCCCCCAACCCGTTGGGTATAAGGAAGCGACAGCAGTGCAGAGGGAAAGGTGAGGTAGGACACGTTAAAGGAGGCTGAAAGAAGTCTCCATCAATAACGCACGTCCGCGCCTTGAGACGAGGAAGACCGCAAGATTAATCACCCTTCTTCTCCCGTTTTCTTGCCTACAGTTACACACAACAATCAGGAGAAGCTTTTGCTCGGAGCCCTTCGCGGCATCACTTTCGAGACTTATCGCCGCTTTGTTCTTCGCGTCTGGTCGCAGCCACCATCTTCGAGAAGAAAAACCTCCTTGTCGTATCCACGATGCTCGTCGAGTTGAAAAAAAGAGGAAAAAAAAGAAGCTTTTAAATAACCACCACAGAGTAAGTACATAGATGAGTCTTATACGAATTGATGCTGTTTTGGAAAAAAAAAATTTGAAAGAAAAAAACATTTTCCCTCCTCATGTAAATATCTATGTACCAAAAGAAAATAGGAGCCAGGCTGAAATTCGAGATCGATATAAAAATCGATCTCGTGAAATCTTAATAGATTTTTCGAAAAACTCTGCGGGAATCCAAGAAACGTAGCCAGAGACGATCTTACCTCGAAACGTATAAACTATAAACCGTCGAACAGTAGTGGCAAAGTGGAAGAGCATCGCAAGAAGAAAAGCAGGAAGCCAAAGCGATCAAGGGAACTACGAGGTGGCATCGTAAATAGAAAATTGACAGGGTATATACGAAACGGAGTAATGCCGGCATCGATATAAGGGAAGTCTGAATCACACAGGGCGAAAGGGCTGCGGAGCAGCGGATGAAAAGGATGAAGAGTAAATACACTATACGGAGTAACGCTATATACCATACCTACGTAAGGATCTAACGGTATATCCCAGTACAGGGTCCTATTGGTATATCTATATACACACATATCCCAGGAACAAGCTGAGGAGTAAATTTATCGGAGAGCAGCATTGATAGAAGCTCTCATGAATAGATCCGCGCTTTTGGGGGGTTCCGGAAGGTTTGGGTACGGTATAGGAATGGCGCAAACCCACGAGCGTCGGGAGGGATGCCGGCCATGAATATTTCGCCGGCGCACTTATTTATGCAATACTTTGCGCTGGCAGCTTTACGGCAGCTCCCTCGTGCAGAGGCATGCCCAGATAAATACGGGACGCGGGTACGTCCAATAATATATTACGTTTGAGCGTTTTAGAGCTGTTTAGAGGGGCGCCGGGGCTCTCGGGGCGGAGGGTGGCGCGGGGGTGGTAGGCAGAGGTAGGAAGGACGGGGCGAAGGAGGCGGAGGAGGTCGAAGCATTTAGCCGAGCAGTTACCCGACCACCGCTCGCGCAATAGTTTCCGAATAAATCCCCGATTCTCGAACACGGGCTGCTGCTTTCCTGCAGGGATTTATCCGCCTATATCTAGAGCGTAACCAGCCCCTCGCCGTCTTGCCCGGCCACCCTGGAACTCTATATACCTATAGCGACTCCCGTGGAATACTCGGGCATATATTGTTATCGGGGGGGTTCGCTGCGACCACTGCTCCGGCTACAAGCTCTAGGAAAGACGAGAGACCCTTCGTAGTGCCAATTGGCTAAACATTTGGCGAAACAAACGATTCCGAGGGTCGGCAGGTGGAGGGAGAACATTTTTCAACTACATATACGTAATAGGTATCGCCTGTAGGTATTTTTGGAATTTTCAATTTTGACCTTTCATTTTGACCCGGGGGGTCCTCCCAATGGATTTTGGGGACCTCCCAATGGTACCCGTGTACTGTGTCTTGCTGGTCAATGGGGTGTCCGATAATTTCGGATTCGCGATACCAGTATGACGTCACGTGAAAACTGGCATGGCCGCTTTAGGGCGGGTATTTATTTGTCGCCCGGACGAACGGCTCGTTCGCGTGAGAGACGAGACGAGCGGCCGTTGTGATTGACAGGAGGCAATATAACTATGAAGGCTCCCTTTTGCTTTTGGCGAGCGCGTTACGCAAGCTGTTGCACCCGCATCTGCGCATTCATGCAAAGTCTGAGCCACCCCCCTGCCACCCCACGTCCATCCGTTTGTCCTGCCGTCCAAAGCGCGTCCTTCCGTCGATTCCGTTGTGCCGCGTCTCCAATAATCGCCGTCGGAAAGTGGCGCGTGGAAAATGGGGAAAAAGGCTGACTGGTGAAATAAAATAAAAATAGTCATACGTGTATATATACACGTGACGTATTTATACACATATGGAGGAATACCCGAACGAGAGAATCTATTCGGATGGCGAAACTGTAGGTTCGAAGGGAAGACAGAAAATAGAATTAGAATTTTTGTCAATTACAATTATACTATTTGGCGACGTGGAGACGAGGGAGATGAAAAATCTCTATAGATTTTCTTTTTCGTTCGGATACGTCGTCGTGATGATGCAAAAATAGATTTGCGAATCTCGTCAATTATAGGAGTCGTCGTAATCTCGTATCTCCTGGAGGAATAAGTATTTTCGGGCTGATCCAAGGGTGACGGATGTGCCAAAAGCGGAAATCGCAATGTCCGATCCACGTGATACAGAATGGACCGTTTTCCTTGGCTCGGCCGAGCGACAGTCCCATTTTCGCAGATGTGCCAAAAAAACGTCTGTCTCCTCCTATAGCAGCCACTTCTCTATAACTGTGTGTATATGCAGATGCCGTGTGCGTGCACGACCCTATTTCGATTTTTGCGGATTCGAGGTCGGCCGCGAATCCGCCTGAGATGGGATCAATTGACGAGGGGACGGACTTTAGAATTATCCTGAAAAGAGGCAGCGCCCGACTGATTGACGTTTCTATAGAGCGACCGTAAAGGTACGAAAGTGGAGTAGGCATAAGAGGGTCGCTCGTAACTCGCGGATAAATGCGATTTGAGGAGCGGTAAGTGAGCGAGAGAGAGAGAGAGAGAGAGAGAGAGAGAGAGAGAGAGACAGAGTGAGTAGGCGTAAAGAAAAGAGGGCAGAAGTGTAAGGAGAGATAAAGTGAGACACAGAGACCAGTGAAGGATAAGCGGGAGAGAGAGAGAGAGAGAGAGAGAAAAGAGGGCCGGAGAGTGGTAGGATCTATTCACGAATTCTTCAACGACTCGGGGGAACCACCAGTGAAAAAGTCACCCCGTGAGAAAATGCCACCCACACGGCACCCTTATGGCATAACGTACTGTATACGTCATACGGATCACCCCCGACCTCGGATGCTGTGCAATGAATAAAGCCATCTTCTTGAATACGCACTGTGTACAATTTCTATGCAGCGCGTTGTAGCCTAATGGTACATGTTTCACATTCACCCATCTTTCCTAGTACGTTCTGATAATATTGTGATAAGAATAAATTTTGAAAAAATTCATAACAAATTCCCTATCCATACTCAATTTTCTCGACTATTTCTACAATTCTTGACTAATTGGTCACTGATAAGAAAAAAGTTAGTCCGATAAAGTCTTCACTCAGTCAGGTGTACATCTGCCATTCGCTGAATGTAAAATCACGCATAATGGGTTCCATGATCTTCATACGTGCCCACAGGTATCAGTGTATACGCATACGCTGTATGCATTAAGGATCTTGTTAGGGTGGTAATAAATGAAAGGACTACGGGTGCATCCGAGGCACGCGTGTAATCGTTAAACGGTAATCGAGCAGCGCGAGAAACGAAATAAGACGTCAGTGCGCAGGCAGGTGGTCCAGCAGCGTGAAGCCATCGCAGCATCCACAGTCAGGCTCTGAGACATTCTGAGAGGTTATTCACGTGATGTTTCACTTTTCCTAGTCGGTGGTTCCCCATTATGAGTGCAAGAGGATGCGGTGAATTCCCCTCCCTC
>NW_014333446.1:172008-172602 GCF_000341935.2 Cephus cinctus
GCCCGCTCTTTCATTCTCCAATGAAAATGTTTAGCCAGATCCAAAGTTCAGACACAATTGCGTCCAAATATTTCTATGAGCCTAGAATCGCTAGCAATGACCCCTACCTATAAATCACATCTTTCAGGGTGGTCAGGTTACTGAGGGTGAGGTAGGGGGGGGTGGTTCATTCATTGAAGAAAAGCCAAGAATACAGGGACCAGCTCAGTCGAGAGTCAAAGAACTGATTAAAGGGACGTTTTGACTTGGAAGAAGAGGAAGAGTCCCAATAAGAATTATATATATATATATATATCCATCAGTGACGTAAGACGTTTCCTATGCGTTCCTTCGAAGATACAATGAGTCAGGTATGTGTCCGCTTGGAAGAGAGTCATCATCCACAGTGTCCGGAGTGCCCGGAGTGCCCGGAGTGTCCAGAGCGAAGCTGGCTTTGACTCTTCAGGGATATTTAGCATTTCTGTTTGCTCCTGGTCTCATTGTGGACATTGGTCACAACAGAGAGTATCCCGCTGACGAGGAAGCATTCAGGAAACAGGACGAAATGTTGGTTTTACGGGCAATTATTTTTTTCTTTCCCAAAGTGACGGCGGG
>NW_014333446.1:172941-175401 GCF_000341935.2 Cephus cinctus
GGGGGGGGGGGGGGGGGGGGGGGGGGGGGGGGGGGGGCTCGAAGTCAAACGGGAATGAGTGATGAGTTGGACGGAATGCGGGAAGGTACCACGCATAGCCACGTCTATGCAGACTATACACGCTCTCTCTCTCTCTCTCTCTCTCTCTCTCTCTCTACCTGGTCCGTGCCGGGACGAAGCTTCTGCTCGGTGTAAAAATCCTGGTTCACGCACGCTCAGGCTTATGCTTAATACATATAGATATATTGGTCGCATGGTTACACGTATGGCATCTAGGATTGTATGGTACAGTAACACGTAGAAAGGTGAAGAGAATGGTCGTCGCGGCAGCCATCTGTCAAAAAGTCAAAATATACGAAAGGGGAGCCATTGTCCAAAAATCCTGTGGGATTGCTACTTAGCGTCCTCGTATACTCCCGGTGTCTATTATGAGTCCAGTCAGCCTGTTTTGTAGGACATCTGTATCCTGTATGGGCCACTGATTTCCATTAAGTTTTACCTACCGTTCTTGCCACAGAGTCTCTCCCTCTCTCTCTCTCTCTCTTGCTCTTGTATTTTTACGAACCAATCAAAACGTCCTGTGACAGTCCTATGGTACAGGGGAGGATGGCTGAGACTCGTGCTTACTGTTGACAATGTAGTAGAAAATGTTACAGTGTCGAATGGAGACGATGAGAATGAAAAGAAATCCTGTGCGGGATAGGGAGGTTATGTTGGAAAAAAAATTTGGGATTTCGCTACCTGAATTTTGAAAATTTTCTAGGCCTATTTTTAAGTGAAATTTTACTCGGCGACGGTTACGTCATTTTGTCGTCGTCGGGTAGGGTTAGGTTGGTACCCACCACTTTGCCCGTACCGTGACCCACCAGCTTGTAAATGGGTACCGTCTCCAGAGCCTGGCGGTGGTCGTGGTGGCTCCGTCGTGGAGGTGGTCCGTAACCTAATTTACTTCCGCCGGCGGAGTAGAGTCGTCGGAGGACAAGGGGGAGGGATAATTAGCGATCAAGGAGATTAAATCTTGCGGGGTATCGATTCCCGTGGTATAATCGGCAGAAGAAGACTTCAGCCGCTGCGGAAGAGGGTGACCCCGCCTTTGTTTCTGATTTGAGGGGCATCCTTACGAACGGGTTAGCCGCGCCAGTGATCACCAACGCTAATTACAGCGGATCAGTCCGGGCGAGTTTTAAACTCATTCTCCCCCTTTTAAGCAGTGCCAAAGGGGCTTCCCGCCCCGTTGTTGATTGGCCGCCCGGGATGACACGAAAGTGCTCCAACATGGCGTCTTATCTGATTTCACTGTTGCACGAGGAAGAGCCAGGGCGTTTTCATTTTGCAAGTTAATTAATCTATTATCGTATAATCGGTACAACTTGGAAGATACAAAATTAGGCTGAATTGCGTGACTTATGTGGATGAATGAAATTTGAGAAAAAAACAAAAAATTACTTACGAAAAATATTCATCCTGTATCTCATTTATACACGGGAGAGAGTACAGTGGGATTACTTGTCAAAAAATTTCGCGAGTCGATTGAATACTTTTGATAATTCTGCTTACGTCGTAAAGACATATAATGCAGGGGGTAGCCAAGTAAGTAGGCAGAGGTGCTAAATCAACATTTTTATAAACTACTTAGTATTCATAGGCTTCGAGAAGGGCGGGGTGGCCCGAGAAGGACGTAGTACCTATAACGTGAAAAAGCAAGGGGCAGCAGGGGGGTTCGATCTCGGGGACGAAAATGGCAGCTACCCCTGAAGCCGGGAGGGCCGCCATCGTTTCATAACGACTGTATTATCGAGAAGCAGTCGAACGGGAAAAATGGCTACTACGATAAGTGATGGATGCCTGGTAATTCCTTATAACAAGAAGAGAATATTATGAAGGGAAGAAAAATTTAAAGGTGACTTCACACCGGTGCTACGAGCAGTGAAGACTAATTTATCGGTAAAAAATTAATATTTTATATTGAAAAAAAAAAATATATAAAAGTCAAAAAAATAGCTGCGAAAGAAAATTGTACGGAGGCCGAATCGATGCTCGACATTAAATTTGCATTGGATGCACGCGCAGCTCCCTGATTTTCGACGTGATCGCAGCCTACTCAGATTTTATAGGGTTAGGGTAAAACAATCACGCGGGGCTCATGCATGTTAATGCGTTGTTAGGGGATGCGTGAGAGAATGGTAGGTGGGTGTCCCAGGATAGAATGCCCAATAGAAGTGCGAACCACCCTTAAAACCCAGAGCGTTTTCCTTGACTGTCAAAAGCCAATATCAATTGCAGGTTATGCACCCTGACGCCACAAAAGGCCCTTAGGGATAGAACGGTTGCGTTTACATGCAAACAATTTGATCCCTCCTCCGAGTACACCGGCAGAGGCTCATATGCGCAGTGATTAAAACAGTGGGAACGTATTAATGAAAAGCACCCTTAGAAATAGTCCTTAAAATGTCCAACCCC
>NW_014333446.1:175545-185627 GCF_000341935.2 Cephus cinctus
GAACTAGGAAAAGCTTGTCCTTACGTTTAAGGACAAAGTCGTTCCTTACCGTACTAATGCCGGTATAAGCTAGTCTCGCGGGGTCGGCTACACGCGAAGGCTACGTAACTCTGGTGGGTCTGTTTGCTCTTTGAATGGAGATTTGGGGCTTCGTAGGTTGAGGGTGGCCACGGAGGGGTTAGTGGTACTTACCAAACCGACACGGGCCAACTCAATACATCAAAGACCTTATACCCCAACCGTGGCTATATCAACTACTCGGCTGAGCCCGGGCTGACTAGGACGATGCCCATACATAATCATGGCCCCGTCTTTGTCCCTTGAAATTGATTTATTATTCAAAGTGACGCGTGTTTCACAATGTGTATTTACCGCAGTACGGTTTTCGGCGAGGATCGCCGACACTTCGAGTCGCCTTAGCCCACGGGTTCTTTATGACGAAGACTGTGGTCGAGTGCCCACGTGACCCCAGCGAGCCATTGTACGTGGAAGCAAGTGGCACTGATGGATAATCTAACGAGGATCAAACCTGAGGGATCATCATGGAGCCCAGCAAGGACCCCTCGTTGATTACGAATCGACTGCAGCTTCAAATTTACACTGATTTTTAGTATCCCTTAGAATCCCCTGATCCCTCCCTCAGGAGCCGCGACGTTCAGCTTCCTGGCGAATAACTGGCGAATAACGCACAGAGACGGAAGCTGACGGCAGCGGAAGGGAAGTACGAGGAAGAAGTACTAGAACGTGAAACCGTAGCAGGCAGTAGTAGCGAGTGAAAATATTGACAGAAAACAGCCAGTCCGAGTTAATTAAACCGGCTCGGAGCCCCGTTTCTGGGAGCAGCTTCACCTTAGTGTGTATAGTGCTATGCTCCCGTATGTGCTATTTCGAGTGGTAATTTCCTGATAGTGTGCGGACGACAGAACGAAGTAGACAAACATACAGAATCCTTGGCGGTACGTGTACAAGCTTCGAAATTGTCTCCTCGTACCCGGAGTACTCGAGCAGTACTCACTCCGAGCTACGGAGTAAGTCAGACTCGGTTTGGATTTTTACGGACTTAAACATTGGCCAGCCTGGGCTTCCGTTACTTTTTTTTTCTTCGCCCTCTTCTGACTTCTGGTTTATCATTTTTCCCCCCCTTTTTTCCGTCTCCCTCCTCCCCACTCGACCCTCGTCCCATATACTCATTCGAAGCCAAAGTCGAGCTCGTCGCTGGTAATATCCGAGTTTAATCTTGTTCTAATACCGTCATAAGTGTTCGGTGCACGAGGTCTCGGGTCCAGACAGGGCTCGGGGATCCCGAGACGCCATAGCTCGCATTCCAGTCGACGCCAGGACTGAATTCTTCGTTCCTTATTACACATGCTTGCGTTATAGGCGTATGAGGTCCACCGAGAGACGAGCGTCCACGGATTTCAACTATATCATCAGTCAGTTTGTCTCTGCGTCATTGCGTGAACACGAGCCAGGGTCCATGTTAGCAACCTCACCGAGACACGTCGTTCAGGATCCTCGACTTCTTATCCAAGATACACTGGAGGCCTCTCTCTCTCTCTCTCTCCCTTTCTCTCCGGCACTACCCAGCTCCCTCTTACATTCCCTACCAGTATGGGGATTCTCTCTTCGCCCATGATATCCCTGACTAGTCCTACCATCTTATAATCCTGAGATATGGTCCACGTATTATACGGAATTGTGCGTCTTGAGAGGCTACTGGGGGGTCGGCTGCGAGGTAACGGTGCGAACTCCCTGTAACTCGGATGAACACGTATAAAGCTGACCGATGTACGGGGGATTCGTAAGACGGGTGAGGTTAGGTCGCAGCTCTTGGACCGTGATAAAAGTACAAAAGTATATCAGAATATTGCAGCGTGTATACGTCAGAGCGTAGAAAACGGTTTCCTCCGGTGTGAATGGTCGATCCTCGTCTCTCTTTGGTACGGTGGAGCGGAGGCGAGAAGCCGGGAGGGAAGGTAGATAATATGTCAGATAAAGCATCCTTAGGCTTAGCTTAGGTAGCTACCGTGCTGCGCTTCTCGTAGGACCACCCTAACAGTCGGGAGGTGGATGGGTGGGTCGGCGGGGATGGAGGAGAGGACTCCTCTAGGATTTCATCCGTAGCCCCGTATCGCGTGTAACTGGAATTATTGTTACACAATGGCACCACCTCCTACGCCATCTCCATCTCCTACCCCCCTTAGCAGGAGAGAGAGAGAGAGAGAGAGAGAGAGAGAGAGAGAGAGAGAGAGAGTGACTGAGCGAGGTACCGACTCACATTGTTGTTGTTGGCTTGTTGTTCGCTGGGAGTTCGGAGTGGCTGCGGCCAACGGGAAGGGAGCCAGCATCCAGCATCCAGCAGCCAGCAGCGACACAATACGGCCCGTATCACGCGGGATCAACGGGGATACATCAACTCATAACTCATAACCTGAGGAACCCCACCCTCTCTAAATCTCCACGAAACACTGCTTTTGACGTTTCGCCCGGCGAAGCACTGTTGTTACATTATGCAGCAGCACCGGACAGAGATGCTGGATGGATAAATCCTTTTTCGTCGGAGGGATAATACGCGCCTCGGATGGGGCGAAGGGGCGGAGGGGGGGGCAGGGCAGGGTGAAGGTGAGAGGGGGAGGAAACGGAAATGGAGGAACCGGACAGGGTAAAGGGGATGCTGGGAAAGAAGCGGAAGATAACCAGATGATCTTCTATTTGAATCATCATCTCCTTAGATTCTAATCGATCTTCCTGAACTCGTCCTGTGATATCAATTCGTTCCTCGGACGGTTTCTGCGGTCGTTGGTACTCACCAACTTGGGAAACGAGGAACCGGGTCAGAATTGAGTCGTACCGTAGGGTGGTTTACTTTCTAGGAACACTTCGCGTGACAAGTGGCACGATAAGAGGCTCCTCTTACGTGGAAGTAGCTTCGAAGGGAGTTCTCGGAGCGACACGTGCCGAGCTGCGTTTAAATTTGTAGCGCCGTAACCTAATACTAACTAAACTTTCGTCGTTCGGGCTCGTGCTTCTGTAGTCCTCTCTCTCTCTCTCTCTCTCTCTCTCTCTCTCTCTCTCTCTCTCTCTCTCTCTCTCTCGGGCTCATTGGCATTTGGTGTCTTTTGGTGAAAAATTTTTTTTACCACGTTCCAACCGACCGTTTGGTAGCGATCAGAAAAATATGTTGAAAAATCTTTGAAAATCGTGGGTACGAAAAAAGTCGTTTACGGTGGTTTTTGGGATTACTGTAAATCTTCGTAAAGAAAAATGTACGGACGATGTGTACATCGAGGAGGAAGAAAAGAAATTGGCTCTCATGGACCGCGGGGGGCGAGCGGGGCCTCCGGCACGGTCTTCTCGTGTTCTCCTGGCAGAACTCGTGACGTCGTCCAAGAGCGGCGGCTCGATTACACAGAGGAAGAAGAGCTGCTACAGGACCAGCCTTATAGAAACTATCCGGCATAATATCCTACCGGTCGCGGTATCTCCGTGTCTTCTCTCCTGTGTCTCTTGTGACCCGCGGCCCGCCGGGTTAGATTCCTACGTAAACGTATACAATGCGAGTTATTGCAGCATCCGACGCGAGCTGTGGCGCCAACCGATCCGAGCTCGCATAAATCCTGGACCGCGTCGAGTCGAGGACCGACCGATTCTACGGTCTTGCCTTCTTCTGGCTTTGGTCCTGCGCGCCCAACCTATCCTGGAGTCCCTGTACACGGTTGCTGCCCGCTGCTGATTGAGTGTATAGAAAAGTGACCGGAAACGGTTGCGAAACTGTAGAAATCGTGATGCGAAGGGCGAATGAAAATTTTGCAAATTTTGTCCGGTGACCTGGAGGACACTGGAATTTTGTACACCGTAAGTTTTTTAGGAGGAATTATTGACAGTGGATTTATCGCGGAGACGAGGGATGTTTCAGGGGTGGCGCCAAGATTAAGGAAAGAGATAGGGGATGCTAGGCTCACGGGGGTTGAAGAGATACACGTCCAACGCAGACCTTACGGGCTGGCAAAGGCGTATCTGAAAATCTGGCTGGCTCGGAGCCCCATCATGCCGCAGGCCGCGCCCTGAACCTGTCTGTCTGCTTGCCTGCCTGTGCGCCGGACTACCTTTGCCCGCTCGGCAGACTCGCCTAACTTACGGCCGGAAGTATTATCTTACAGTCGACATCGCATTGTTTTCATTTGAAGGCATTAGGCCGGCTTATATCTGTTAAATTGGCCAAACAGTAGCTTCGTTAAGCGAGCCCCGCCTCGGCCCTCTGATACGCAGGGCCGTATATATAGTTCTTTTATCCCGCACTAAGCTAGTCGATATTTGATTTACACTAAGGACAGTCTTGCCACTGTTAAAAAGACTAAAGACTCTTGGGCTAAATTTTCACTCGATAATTATTTATTCCTGTGGCTCGAAAGACGCAGCCACTAAACCTAAGGACGGCTTATCGGGCGTCCGTATCGGACACGAGGAAGCTGCCTTGTTCGCGTACTCGATTCTAAAGTAATAAAAGTCTAGTCTATTGCCAGGTGGATTCGAGCGCTCGTTTGGTAAAGGTTATCCCAGCATCTATCAGGCGGATAAGAGGAAACCCAAAAGCTCCTATACCGGACGATATAACGTTTTAGTATATACAGTGGAATGTACGGAGCGCGAGATTGCCGGTCCGAAGTTAAATGAATGCTGCCCTGACGATCCATTAACCGAATCCAATGAACGGTCTCTAATTAAGGCTATTTATCGGAAAACGAGGGAAACGAGGGAAACGAAGCCCTCGGGGCCATCGGGACTGACGAGCCCGAATGGTTAAGGGTGGAAACTGAAAAGTTACTCGGCGCGGGTATACGGGGCGAGTTAAAAGAACGAGAGAAATTCCGAGGGTGGGAAGACGAGGAAAAAAGATGCTGGAGACCAAAGCGGTACAGTCGGTAGAATCGCTGGTGAAACAAAGGGAGAACGAAGCGCAGGGGGTTGGAAAATAAAAGTACGCGGGTGCGCGCATGGTATCGACCTCTCAGGACGATTCCCGATTATCTTATAAAAATTCACAGGTCGAACCGTGGCGTGTTACTATGGAGACTAAATCATTCAAAGCCCGCTTGAGCTGACGTCGTTCTAGGGGACGAGGGTGGGTCCTGATACCCTATGAAAAATAAGCCACTGTCGCGCCGGCAGATTTTCAGCAAATTTCATCCTCGCAGAAGGAATCCTCGTCGGGGTTTACCTTGGGAATCGTATTCGTTTCAGGGGGTAAGGGTTGGGATCCATCTACTCTTGTGTTAATATTCCTAATAACCCGTCTGATTGGCATATAGGGGTTTCGGGTAAATTGGTCTCCCGTTAGATTAATTTGGTTATGAAATAATTCGACAGCCCGAGTACCGAACGTGAAGAATTGAGAATGATCCTTTGGGAGTACCGAGTGGTCTACTCTTGGAATCAGCTTCCTCTCTATCTCCATAGCTACTCCTACCCCCTAATACAAGCAACTCATACCGTGGCTGCAGTGGCGCGTAATTCATTCTTCTATTCTCGCCGGAAATCGCATCTCTCGAGTGATTCTCGAGGACGACCCGGTGGATAATATACTTCGCGAAGTACGCTCATCAAACACAAGCGGGAGCAAGCAAGCGGATATATTAGGATGCATCTCCATAAAAGTTGGGACCGAGCACAGAGTCAACATCCCATCCCGCCGAGCCGCAGGCTCCTTTCGGCTCGGGAACTCGCGAGCGTCTTGCGGCAGCAATCACCGATATTGAGGCTTTCATTTCATCCCTCCCGAGGAGGGTTGGTCTGGGTTGAACTGAGCTCTGGCTGGGACCGGGTTGGGTTGGGGTGCCTTGCACTGACGTGGCTTTCTGCAGGAGTGATGAGACCCGGAGAAGGATTTTACTTCTCTTTTCTCGAGGATGTTGCGCAACCGAACGTATCAGCGTTATTCTTCGTTGTATACCTTGTGGACTTGCCTTTAGGGTACTGAACTTTCGTGTTGAAAGAGAATTTATGAAAAAAAAAAAATTTCGGTTCAAGGTCCAACGGGGGAAGCAAGTACTTTGGGGTATGGAAATATTGATGGGTAAAGTTGCCCACGTGAAGGGTGACTTGGATTATCCGTGAATAATTAGTAATCCCTTGTTAAATAAATCTTTGTGGTAGTTTTGGACCACGGGTGGTAAAATCTGGTCGCACCCACAATTTTCTATCAATGGAGACTCCCGGCGCGTGTTTACCCCAAGAAACGAAGTTGAAGAATGGTCGAGGGATGTCTCCGAAGGAGGTGTGAAGCATGAAAATGAAATTCAAATGGTATTGTTAAAAAAAATTTGTTCTCCAAAAAGTCATGAAGGCTCGTGTGAAATTTATAGAAAAAAATTGATTTTCCGAAAAAATTGAGATAAAAATTAAATATTCATATCGAGAATGCACACGGAAAGTTTATAATTCCTCCAGCCGCAGTTTGACTTCCGACAGCTCGAAGTTAATCCCAAGGTAAAAGTGTCGAACGCGCTACAAAACAGATTAGCAAATTCCCAAGTGACGTCCCGACTGGACTGCGACTAGGACCTGCAGAAATACCAGACGGAAAATCGGTAAGAACTTTTCCCAGTGACACGAAGATCCTCGTGCACAGTGGCAGTGCTCGCTTAATCTGTATTCATCAGCACTTATAGGCATCCTAGGTATAGGGTAAGGAGCTAATCCGGCTGATCCGCGCTGAGCCGCGATGCTCCGCCCCACAGTTCTAGGTCATCCGAACTAGCTGTGCGTCTGGCTGAAGCATCTTCTGGAAAAATCACAGCTGCCCCCCGGAAACTGAGGTCCTGATGAAGCGTTCAGGTTGATCCCCAGGAGTGATCAATACGAGGAAGATACAGGCGTCGTTAAGCAGAGGATTGAGAAAGTGAGTCCTGAACAAGGGCGTCCTCGACAAAGGATTGAGAAGAATATTCGTATGAAGGATGAGAAAAAAAATTGATAGCAGGCGTCGCGACGGCAGGCGTCTCGGGGCAATAAATCAAATTGACTGGTTGCGACGTCCAGCGCAGCAGCATCCTCCAGTCCCAGTGCATCCCCTACGCCCACCGTAGCCACCCCCGTGCCAGCGTAACGGCAACCGTCCATATACAACGTGTCCAATCGCAAATCCCTTTAATTCGTTCTTTACAGTATAAGTTTAATCCGAATTAAACTGCGCCGGACGGGCCATAAATTCCAACGAGGCGAGCATTAAAAGGAGTGCTCGCCATGTTGGACTCACAACGGCAGCCATGCTATAGCTACCACCTACAACCTTCCAACCTTTTCCTACCTTGGTCGATGCCTTCTCGATGGTAGTACGGTCGGTAGGTACGCGCGATTGCCCCGAGGTACCGCGTTTCACTGGTGCATACGACACGGCATACCGATACCGATACCCTGGCCTGCCGCCATAGCCCATAGGCATTTATTTACGGAGATCTATCGCCCGACGGCATCCATTACGTTATATTACCTTGGTACGTTCATTCGTACGTTCGTGTCCAGGTTTCCAGGGCCGTACACTGGTGGGTGCTATAGGTATAGGCCGGAATGAGAGACAGATAGGTGCCCGGAACCACTCCCATTCGAAACGTGATGAATGCCACTCGCTACGCCAATGGATCAACCAGAAAAATGGCAGCACTGCCAACATACACCAAACAATGGGTACCCGTCACTCTGGCAAATCTTGATAATCGTTTTGGTGACGTTTAGACAATAACGGCACGTGGGAAAAAAAAACACCCGGTACATAAGTTTCATCTTTTACCATTTACAAGAACAATTTCCAGGGACTCTTTATCGGCGGGTTCTCTTTCCTGGAGATATATTTCTTCCCGGTACGTCACTCTCTCCCGGACGAGTCTACACGGACACGGTGAACCCGTCGCAGCGTTCCATGAATTCGCTGACGTACCAGAAACCGATCAAGTTGCATTACACCGGAAGTACAACGGTTGTACGTACACGGGTCGGCGCCGCGGAAACAGGAAGCAGCGTTGCAAAACTTAGATTTCGGTCTGGTAAGCACGTGTGCCAGGACTCAATGAACTCTTACGGAGTCATCGAATTTCTTGCCGGTGCGAAAACTTTATTCGCCTTTTAACCGGTTTCTTCGTTGAATTTTTCATTTTTCCCCACGAAAAAGTTACCAGATGTCTAGTTATTTTCTCCTCCCAATCGGCCATGTGACTTGACAGCGATCGGTATGCCGATACAAAGTTATGTACCGGAAAGTAAAGGCGCAACGCCCCCGTTCGACACAATGCAGTGGTTGTTACAAACCATCATCGTCAGTGACGCGTGGAGAATGATGATCAAACAACGCGTGCCGCTCGTGAATGCTCATAATGAGAGACACGCGTGTATTACGCGAGTTACCGAGTCGCAGTGAATGAGCGGTCGAGTAAATCGAGGGTCGATCATGGGGTAGTTTGCCTTACGGGTCCCATAGGCCACCGACATGCCCGGGAAGGGTGGCTGCGTTGCGTAGACGTCTGGAACAGCAGCGGCAGCACGAGGACGCGCCGGGGGCTTTGTGCACTTTATGGGTCCAACATCGCGTTATGATTATTCACGGGATACTGTGTTTTATTGTCCGCAAAGGCAACGCGATGCGTTACGCACGAGGGACGAGGGGAGGGGAGGGGAGTGGAACCGTATGCAGCACGCACGTCGTCACACTACCCCTGGAGTGTCGAAGCCCTGATCCTTGTTTTAGGTGGGGATCAAAAGGTTTCAGGGACAAGGAATTAATTCTGATTTATTATCCGGTCTGGGACTTGTCTCTGTTCTTTGTGTATATATATATATATATATACAGGGTGAGGCGCGAGAAACAGAACACCTAAATAACTTTATTGGATTTAAAGATACGGAGTTCGCAAATATCGGAATTTAAATGATTCGGAAGGGCGCCCATGGCTATCATAATATTTTTTTTTTAATTTCTTTTTTTACCAGTTTTTTCATGGTTATCAGAGTTTTTTTAAATGGAATGGCACATTTTTTCTCCTTGCACATTGTAGCCGGCATCCAAACGAATCCAACCATGTAACATAGTATGACCTTCAAAATGACCTCCAACCCAGAAATATGAAATTAAAACTAATTCGACGTGTTAGAGATTTGGCTTTATTTCTGTTACGCTAAATGTTCAAAATTACTCCCTTGCACGGCGATACATTTGTGAAACCGTGTAGTAACAGAATTTACTACTCTGTAGTTAATTTCTAAAGAAATCGATGCACAAGCCCTGGTGATTCTTTCTTTCATGTTCTCTGCAGTGGTTGGTCGTTCATGATAGACTTCGAAATTAGAAATTAACTACAGAGTAGTAAATTCTGTTACTACACGGTTTCACAAATGATATATGTATATATGTATATATATATATATATACGGTAAGTATTAACGAGGTCGCTAATCGTCAATCGCTCGTTTTGAATTTCTATTCGTCCGTTTTGATCGACCGCCGTGCTATCAACCCCTCGCCCTCCCACTTTTCCCATCAGCCTCACCCTACATGTATATATATAAAGTACAGGTATAAAAGGGTTAATCGAGTTGCTTTAAAGCAGTCTGTCTCGGGGCACCGACCGAGGTGTTACGGTTTTTCTTGCCGTGTTTCGCTACCGTATAGCAAGTTCTCGATTCGTACAGGTCTCGCGTTGTTCTCGCGATATCCAGGCAATTCTATGAATTCCTGTGAGTGTTCCGGGGGTGCAGTGCTATGCCTTAGTGCAGCGCTCCCCAGAGTGCCCTTTGGATCCAGTTCTCGGCCTCCACGGATTAGCTGTACCAGCTCCGGTGAGGATTCCCAATTTAGTAATTGGTGAAGGGATCTCGATAGACAATTAAGATTCGTTCTGATACGTTCTCGGTTCGTCGCTCTCTGTCTCTCGCACTATTTGCCGGACTCTTACTCCGACCCTCTCTACGTGCCTTAGTGCAGCGCTTCCCAGAGTGCCCTTTGGATACAGTTCTCGACCTCCACGGATTAGCTGCACCAGCTCCGGTGAGTCTCCCAATTTATTAATTGGTGAAGGGATCTCGATAGATAGTTA
>NW_014333446.1:185657-185936 GCF_000341935.2 Cephus cinctus
TCCCAATTTATTAATTGGTGAAGGGATCTCGATAGATGGTTAAGATTCGTTCTGATACGTTCTCGGTTCGTCGCTCTCTGTCTCTCGCACTATTTGCCGGACTCTTACTCCGACCCTCTCTACCTCAAGCCTAGCAGCCTGAGCGGCCGCGCATTTCCGTAACCGTCCGCTCCCGTTCGTGCATCCAGTTGCGTTTGCTGATTTTACGCGACCCCAAAAATCGACAAGACCCGTTAAGCTATCGCCTCGTCCGATAGGTTCCGTCAGAGTTCTCGTTCT
>NW_014333446.1:186110-197226 GCF_000341935.2 Cephus cinctus
CAACTCCCAGTTTATACCGGCTCGTCAGTTCCCGGTGAAAAAAGAATTGGCTGGCGGCCGCCTGGCTTGCGGATGCACGAACGACGGGTGGACGGCCAAAGGTAACGTAGGTTGCTTCTCGAAGATAGTTGTTCTCGTATGCTTTGCCATCGGTGTCGGTTCATAAGTTAAAGAATTACGTTACAATATATATATATATATATATATATTGCACTTTGACCATCTACAAGTGCTAAGGCAGATCTATCGGAAATACACGGTGACAGGATAAAGCGAGAATCCCCTCGTAAGGGATCGTCGGAACGAACGATTATCCAACCGGCTCGCGGATTCCTCTCGATATATGTGCGACGCTCCCAAATTCATCTGCATCTGTTGTTTTTGGCTGGTATAATTCCGCGATTTCCGTAACGCCCGGAATCCTAGTGAATTTTTGGAGGATCTCGAAAGATGCTTTATTGGGAATATTGGGATGATACGGGACAAGCAATAATACCATAGAAGACCATATCAAACCTGCGTGTCCGGCGTGCCTGGGTTCATTCGTCGCATATCGAGGATGTCCAGTTCGATATGAGATATCGTCCTGCGTTATAATCCGTATAAGTCACTAGGTATATTGCCGCCATACCTCACGGGTTCATGACATACCGCGTAACACCACACCCACTCCCATTACTTTAGCCTCTGACGGTCGATTCCGTACTCGCACGAATTTCTGTGATGAATTCCGCGCATCCCTCCTCGTCTCTTTCATTTCGTCGTAGCAGTTCGGCTTCCACTTCCGGTACCGTCATCCCGCATTAACGAAGCCCTGTCACGAGTCCAATTCACTTTTACTAGACAAATTAGTACACGTCGACCTGACTTCGTATACACACGTATACCCAAATATACATACTCGTAGTACTTTAAAGCCTAGAAAGACTGCATCTGCCGGTACGACCTTTTGTCCTGTGACAAAGACCCAACTCGGTCCAGTGTCTCAACCATCTCGCATGGATGCTGGAAAACAGTTTGGCAGACCGTCACGGGTCCACGGGCGTCGGGACGTCGTTCTCCCACGTTCCTGGGGCGTCGATCTCGCCGCGTGACGCCAACTAGACCTGTCGAAAATACAAACGGCTCATGGTGGATTCTCTCTTGTCTTCTCTCGACATGGTCCATCAATACCAGACTGCACCCATTATCGTAGACAAGTCATTATATTCAGATGAGGTATATCACTACGTATCGAGTGACCCGATACATTCGTGAGTATCGTGACAGGAATAGAGGCAGATAAAAAAAATTTTTTTTTTTGGTCCACGTGGAATGTCATTACACGTATGAAAAGTGGGATGCTGTAGACTAGGTATACTGGTTTCCAGTGTATCAAATCTGCAACCCGCCCGGCACTTCGAACGGCTGCGGCTTATTAAAGGAACGAATCGAAATGTACGGGCTCTCGAGTCTTGCACTTGCTGGGATACAGGGGAATACAATAACGTGGAGGATGAAGGAGGAGCGGGCAGGAGGGCGGACGAGGACAGAGCGACCAGGGACAGAAACGGGGATATGGGTGTACCTAGTGCCGAAGGGAAGAGAAGGGTCGGAGGTCAGTCGTATTAATATCGCATATCGGACAGCCATGGCAGACCCACCACGGCCGTCGACCGGCCGATATGAAATCATCGCGCCGCGAGGGAGTGCTCCGCAAATACTAGGGCATAATTGGAATCCATCCAGCAAACACGATATCCACACTCCAATCAATCCGTCACGTCGTTCCTTATATATTTAATGACGTAAACGCGGAGTGATTCCATTCTGAAAATGAGAGTCGCGTGAGATGATTGAAAAGAGAGAGAAAAAAAAAAAGTAAGAAATAACAGAACGATCAGGTCGACAAAGGCTCCTGCCGAAGGACTCGGACGATTCGGTTCTTATTGCTGGGTGAAGCTCCGGGCTAATTAGGTTAAGCGAAAGCAACGGGGATTATTCGTCTTCCCGTTTGGCCTCGCGGGCTCCCCTTGTCACGTGTGAATCTGCCCTTCGTGCGCGTGACACCGGTCACTCGTGGCCGTTCTTCCGTAGATTATATGTACGAGGCGTACATAGGGTATAACGCGCGGAAACGCTCGTCTCTCGCTTTTGGGCCACGACTCCTCTAATTTCCTCCTTTCTCAGCAATTTCCGAAATTAATAGCCGGCTAAGTGGCGGTTAAATTATTGCCTCGTAAATATCTCTCCGCGCCCTCGGCATTCTCGTTCGCCCGTGGTAGGGCGATCGAGGCCCCCGACAGGTCCGATTGTCCTTAGGACGACTCCTCGGGGTCCTGGGGTCGCGACGATCCTGACGAATAGTCCTTACGCGAGCACGAGAGATTGTTGGCTCGATGGCAGTTTTCCTATTGGAATAGAAAAAAAAAAAAGATTTCCTAACCTAGAAATTTACCCAGGTCCTACCTGTTCTCTGCAAACATTCTCGAATAAGGTGAAGGATCCCTATAGCAGTCCTGGGATCTTGACGAATAAGATTCCAGCAAATGGTGAAGTTGACCATCAGCGTGATTCACGGGTGATTCACGAGAAGGACGTACATAGACACAGCGCAAATCCTCGAGTCAGCCGATTCCAAAGACAATTCCACGACGTCGGCCATTCTCTTGGCGGCGCGCGGAGACGATAATTCCGACAATTAGATCGCGGCTATACGTTACGCGCTTTTTTCCAAGGGGGTTGCCGGCAGGAGCCGAGGGTGTCTGCTGGCCCGTCCTGGACGTGGACGGGGATGAGGAACATGGCCGCACAGGCTTCGCGTCTCCACCTTTTTATTGTGAGCGCCAGAGGCAGAAGCGGAGGCGCACACAACAGGCAAGAGAGTCGGAGTCGGGTAGGTAGTCCGCTGGTACTGATGGAAAGAGTAAGGGTGCAAGAGAGGAAGCGCCGGAGACCAAGAGGGCATTGAGAACGAGAGAGAGAGAGAGAGAGAGAGCTGCAGGGTTCTCCACACTTATTCGCTTCGCCGTGCCGGTGGGTTTATTTATCGGCGGTTGCCGTTGAGTGGCGCTAGCGCGGCATTTTAATTGCGCTCTTATACCACCAACAGGGCCTCCGGGGCGGCAGGCTCGCCTCCGTAGTCCATGTTGTCGCGTATTCCAAATGACCTCCACCTCCTTTGGCGCGAGGCGTACCTACCGGCTCTCTCTCTCTCTCTCTCTCTCTTTCTTTCCTCATATACATATACAGCCCGTATAGATAGAGGACGCTGCTGACCCTGTGTAGGTATGCCTCCCCGAAGGCCTGCGCTCGGCGTATTTCAGCGAGTTATCATCGCCAGATCTACAGGGACTACGCGAGAAATTATTTATTAGCGCGGGACACCTCCCTCGGGCTCCTTCGTCACCATGGCTGCGCTTCTTCTTCTACGGCATCGTAAAAAAGATTAATGAGCCTCTGACCAACCTTCCGCGACGAAATCAGTATAGTCGCGGTAACGCCATTCGACTTTACGTTACTGGCTCTTCCTCCCTTATCACTGTCTCCTCTTTTATTCCTATTCGAAATCTTGAACACCCATCGAGGGAAGAACGGCGTTCTTGGTATAAAATTTTGTTTGATTCAGTATGCATATATCAACCCGACCATAGATTACTTAAATTAGTAGTATACCCGGTGTTCTGAAAAATTTTTCAAAAATTCATCTTCACGACTTTCGAGTCTCACGAAATGTCAGGTATATTGTTTAATGTTTTCTTAACACCAGCCCTCTTTGCAGAATGCCACAGACCCAACGGTAATCCCGATAGCTCCAAAGCGCATAAGCCGCGTCGAAGCCCTTTGGAAAAATCGCCGAAGAAAATATTTGTCGGGCGTGTCGACCATTGTGTATAAACAGATCGGCGAGACCACGTGACCAGAAAAGACTTGGGACATCGACGTGACCATAGTGGAAGCTTCACGGTTACCCCGTCAAGACCAACTACTATATAGGTATATACGCCGTACACGTAGTACCAGCCAGGGACCCCAGAGCAAGCTCAGCCTGTTTTCTCAGGACCAATCAAGACCAGACCAGAGCGCTACGTGACTGAATTATTCAGCAGGTGTCACCCGGGCAAGTTTTCCCTGATTTGTAACACCGGCGCACCTGTAAGAAGGTATAGAGAAGTAAGAGAGCAAAAGTCGATTCCCTGATCTTGCTGCTTCGGAACCCACCTACACCCATACCCTGTACCCATATCATACTCAGGATTCCCATCTCATCCACAGACCGCTCAATGTATCTAGAGCCGGAAGTCGAGTGTGAAGCGAAGTAAGAAAAAAAAGTTTTAAAAAAGAAATCAGATCTCGGCCGATCGTTCCCGGGTAACGATTTGTGAGAAACGTCGCGTCATTCCCGTGCGGTCGCTCCACGTGGATATCCACCCCGTGAACGAGACGTCACAGTCACGTGGTATGATTTCACGGTAATTAAGCCCCAGGGCGTTATTCGAATACATACCAAAATAATATGTTAATCGTAAGTGCCGTCAAGCGTGAATCGTTCCTCGAGTCGAGTGACGAGAATCGCGAGGGAGCACGGGGAGAGGCAGGGTTCTCGCTTACTCGTTACGTACCATACGTCTGCGCTTTGCGTACTCGGCTTGTTAGAACGAGGAATTAGAATACAATCATATCGCTCCGAGCCATTTCGTGGTACACTGTATATATATATCCCCATACACAGAACACAGTACGCACGGTATCCCATTCTCGGTCAGCTTACGTTAGATGCACGTCCAGCTCACGTCACTGCGCTGCTATAAGCAACCCGGTAAAAGATATTTCCTCCTCCATCGGCCAGGAGAAACCCACTCGAAGGCGTGATACGTCCGACAACTTACCGGCACTTAAATGCCGCATTTACATTTTCTGCTACCGTTAGCACCGATATTAAATCTACATAAATATTCCCAACCTCCCGCGCCCCTCGCCCTGTACCTATACGGCTTAATTTTTTACACGTGTAGTTTAGTATCTTATGGTAATGGACGTTTCGCGTTCGTCGCCAATTCTCGGAAGCGTGCTAAAGGGAAGATATCGAATCGACTCTCGAGACATTCGATACTATATATATATATATATATATATATATATATATGCTCAAACGCTATTACACGAATTGATCCACTTACGGATGGACTGTTTACACGCTCGTGACTCCCTTTTTCTTTTTATTACCCGTCCATCCTTCGATTATAACCAAGATAGTCGCCCGCGAGACTCTCTATCGGATACTTATCCAAGAAAACAATTAACTCTAATAACAGTAATAAACCGTCACGGTTAAAGTATTCCGTCCTAAGCGGGATGTATCAGTTACAGGAGTACCTTCCTCGTGGGGAAGTATCGGTCCTTAAAATCGTCCAAAACAAAGGAAGAGAGGATGACCCGATCGGTCAAGAGTTCAATGAGATACCGTCGAATTCAATTAACCCGACTGTCGCATTGAAATTCAAGCAAATCAAGCGAGATTGCATTTTCATATGCGTATACGTGCGTATATACTATATATATATATATATATATATATATATATATATATATATATATATATATATATATATATATATATAGTTGATCGAGCGAAGAATATTCGGGACTAATTGTCAAAGGTTATCGTGAATCTCATTATGCATAGGTTGCGCGTGTATCGCGACATGGTTTGACCGGGGGGAATCCCCCTGGCGCGGCGGCCGCGAAGGGGGAATCCCCGGGCGAGGGGAGCGCGGGCACGGAAGGTTTACACGGAGCGACCGTTCGTTTAGTTGGGATCGCGCGAACGAGGGTGATGTCACCGTGCCTGTTCGATCCGCTATCGCGAATTTTAATGATGGTGCAAATGTCTGGACGGACGGCATTATATTATCTCGGTTTAGGCCGGATGCAGGGGCCGCCCACGCTTCGACTTCGAAACCACCTTGTATAATCTCGACTAACCGACCTCACACCTCACGCATCCATGGAATTTCGTTTGCCCGGTGCCGTCCACGCTGGACCGTCCGGCCCTCGTGAACCTCTTCTATATGCCTTGGTGTATCTTGACACTTTTTTTTATTTTTCTTTTCTTCCTCCACCGACTATGCGTGCGTGCGAACCGAGCAGTCTCCACTCGATGCAGCTACGGTGCATTCGTGTTGCACCGGTGCAACGATACCTGCTTCAATACCGGCTGTACCCATGTATACTCGCAGCACGGGGAGAAGGATGAAGTCGTTTTATTGCGCAATTTCAGTGTCAACTCCATAAATTTCAATTTATATGCATGTCCGTTTTCACGTACGTGAACCGGGCGCTGTTAAATGACGCACGCCCCTGTTATCGGGCCCGTGTTTGCCATACTGTACTGGAAAAAAAAGGTCGGTTTTTTTTTTTTTAATTGTTGGTCAGGGGAGTGACACAATTTTTCAAAGGAAATTATTCGACGTGCAGAAAACTTTGAGATTTTCACTGTGTAAGCGCGTGTGGAAAAAATATTATTTTTATAACGATATTAAAATTCCTACCGTGTCCACGTGTGTGGATTAGGAAATACGAGACTGCACCGGTAGGCGAGTACCTTGCGTGCGCAACAGTGTGGGCTGCTGATAAACGACGTTGAATAATACTTGCGGATTTCGCTTAATCAACTCACGAATGTTAACGTGCGTGCTTCCTCGCAGGGAAATTGAATTGGTGGTAAATATAGAGGCGAGGAATCTCGTGTCTTTCGCACGGAAGAACGGAAGAAGGGTTCGGCCATTTTTACCAGGAGAGTCCACAGCGCACGTGTCTCGTACGTGAGAATCCTTTGGTTAGTTTTTGCTTCCACGTATTGTCACGTGCTTTTTCGGTTCACGGTCACATGGCGAATCCGGCTACCGATACAGGTAACGTTTTCACCTTCTGGTTCCTTTCGGGTCGCCACCCTAATCAGAAGATGCGCTCCCGGGTTGATTCGTATAGTTATGCCAATGCTCTAGTAAGACATCGTTATTGTTTAGTTGAGGTCAAGGTGCTTGAATCTGCCATGGGGAGACAGTCGTTTTTGAGACAGTTTCGAGACACTTAGTTTTTGCTTCCACGTGTACCACATTGTCACGTGCTTTTTCGATTCACGGTCACAAGGCGAATCCGGCTACCGCTACAGGTAACGTTTTCACCTTCTGGTTCCCTTCGGGTCGCCACCCTAATCAGAAGCTGCGCTCTCCGGTTGATTCGTATAGTTATGCCAATGCTCTAGTAAGATTTCGTTATTGTTTAGTTGAAGTCAAGGTGCTTGAATCTGCCATGGGGAGGTAGTCGTTTTTGAGACAGTTTCGAGACACTTAGTTTTTGCTTCCACGTATACCACATATATATTGTCACGTGCTTTTTCGGTTCACGGTCACAAGGCGAATCCGGCTACCGATACAGGTAACGTTTTCACCTTCTGGTTCCCTTCGGGTCGCCACCCTAATCAGAAGATGCGCTCCCGGGTTGATTCGTATAGTTATGCCAATGCTCTAGTAAGACATCGTTATTGTTTAGTTGAGGTCAAGGTGCTTGAATCTGCCATGGGGAGACAGTCGTTTTTGAGACAGTTTCGAGACACTTAGTTTTTGCTTCCACGTGTACCACATTGTCACGTGCTTTTTCGATTCACGGTCACAAGGCGAATCCGGCTACCGCTACAGGTAACGTTTTCACCTTCTGGTTCCCTTCGGGTCGCCACCCTAATCAGAAGCTGCGCTCTCCGGTTGATTCGTATAGTTATGCCAATGCTCTAGTAAGACTTCGTTATTGTTTAGTTGAAGTCAAGGTGCTTGAATCTGCCCTGGAGAGACAGTCTTGACGTACCGAGTTGGCCGGCAACCCGCCACCCCGACTCCCGGGTCATACCGGGTAGTAAATTCCAGGTGAAAAAAAGAATTGGCTGGCGGCCGCCTGCCTTGCGGATGCCTGAGCGAAGTGTGGACGGCCGAAGGTAACGTGGGTTAATTCTCGGATTTTTCGGTATCGCTGTCGAGTTAAGGAAAATACGTAGTGTAGATAGTATACGTATATGTATAGTATACGTATATGTAGATATTGATCTACATAAGCTATCTACATTATTCGGTGGACCCGTTTAATCAAAGGCGAATGCTGAACGCGCGATCATTACGTCGAAATTGCACGTGCGACGCTCGAGTGCATAAAGCGAAGGTTAATATCGAGTTTACGTCGCTCGTATGTAAATAAAGCTTGAGGGGGATGACTGGCGCAGAAGGGGACGTTGGGAATAATGGAGAATCTCCAGAGCCGCTCCGCGTCATTTCTCTGATCCAGTTCAGCCGATCTCTCCTCGCTCGGCTCCTTGTAATTCTTTTGCTTCGGGTCTTCGCGTACGTGCCAATCCTCTCGGCCATTGACGGGCAAAAGCGACGGGTCGACGAGACACGGAGACTTCAGGAAGCCCAGCGGGCCAAAGAATGTCCGAGGCCTCGCGTGAACCGAGTAGCCTGGCTAACGAGCTCGGTGCGAGATGTGTACGTCGTTGCTCCGCGCCTCGGTGCTCTCGTTATCCTGGGTAAGAAGGACTCCGCTCTTCTCCGGGCAGAGGCTGCCTGTTAAAGTCTGACTTAATCGCTGGGTCGGATCTTGGGATTATTTCGTTAAAAATGGTCCATTGAAAATATGCCCCGGAGAACGTACGTAGGGTATGTGGGGTATAACGGTGGTGTAGAATTAAATTTTGATAATGATCATATTGACCAGGATCGGATCCTTGGGTCATGGCCGGCTCTTGGTGGACTTGGGTCCTGTTGTCCTCAAGGACAGTGGGTGGGAGGGAGCTGAAAGGAAGTCGAAGATATAGTATCCTTTGACTTGACTGGGCAGGGAGTTACGTGGCTGGTGGTGACGGTTTCTCTTGATAAATTGATTCCAGTAGTAAGAGTATCTTCGTGTCGCGAATGCGCGTTTCCAACGAAGTAACGACGGCGGTTGGTCATTGTCTTAGGTATTATCGAGACGGGCATCTCGAACGCCTCCTCGAGTGCGGGGGCGGACGAGCTTCTGCTCTTCTTTAATCCTCGTTCATTCTCCTCTTTGACCCTTCTCTTGGGTACTGTACCATTCTCCAGTTTTTTTTTTTTTTTTTTTTTTCTTCAAGACGACAGAGAGGCTAAATCTTTGGATCCTTGGACTGTGCTCTCGGTCGGAGAAAGGGTCGCCTCGCCTTTCTCTTAAGGCTGGAAAATACAAGGGAGACCTTGCCGCCGGAGATGAGGCGGAAAATTATAAATAATGACGAGCCTTTAAATTCTTATTCCCTGCAGCCTCCGAGAGATCAGAAAGAGTAAGATTGAGTCGGAGTGAGAGAGAGGGAGAGAAAAGCGTAAGATGACAGAGACGATTCTTTTTTCCTGTTGATATTCAGAAATAAAAATTTTTTTTTTTCACATTTTCACATCGACAATATAACCTAGAATACTGTATCCAAGCGCCGCTTACTCGACTACGTCATTACGTAGTCTTAAAGACGTACCTTAAATCCACTTGAAAAAAAATAGCCCAAAAAAATGATACCAACTGAGAAAATCGTAAAATCCTATTCTATATCAGATACTAAAAAGTAATCGTATCGTGACAAAGATGCTTCCTGGAATGACGGATGATCGTTTTGTCTATCGCTGAATAATCATCATATCCGGTGATACGATTTCGTTATCAGTAGCCGAAGTGCCCTCGTGGGTCGTGCCAATGCATCAACTTTTAATCTACAGTATAATTACAGTACGACTATCAATAGGCTCGACAGATAAAATTCCACGAATTTGCACCGGTCGATAGAAATTGGTCCAGCAACAGCGGCGGCCAGAGATCGACTCCGAATACATCTCAGGATCGGCCATACGAATTATCTAGAATACACGTAACCTACAACCTAGCCGGAGATCAGACTCCGGGAGTATCTCGCAGGTATTCAAGATGCTTGTAGCTGTCCGAGGCGAAGGGAGCGAGTGCAGAGGGTGAAACCAGGAACGTAGCCGGTGCATCAAAGAAAGCCGACGGTAGGATATAGGGTTACCCACTGGGGGCAGGATAGGCAAGCACACGGGCTATTCCTCCTAATAGCTGCTATTGGCTCTATAGTTTTGCCGAGCTTTGCTACAGCCGTGTTCCGTAAGGTCTCGTGCAGTAGGTATGCGTAGAAGAAGTTTCCCATTGAGATCCGGCGAAGCGTGAGCTGTAGACACGACGTGTCGTCAAGTTCACAATGGACCCTTATGGGACTTAGCAGTATGTGTGATATACGGTTGCGATCGGTCGATGACGTCAGCCAGTCCAAAATACCAACTCCATCCCTGCCGAAGGCGAACGCTTTTCTACTCGCCTTAACCCTCTCGCGACCATATCGAGTAGCCCATGTCGAGTAACGGCCTAAATCTCCATCCACTGTTTCTCTACCTACGTGAAGGCCCAAAACGGATGTATTAACGTGGCGTGAAGATTTCGGCTCACGTGGCTCCACGAATCACGATCCCCGGGCCTGGTCTGTGTTAGAATGACGGATACCCTGGCAGGGTCATTTGGTCGGCGGATAACGATCTCGATCGCGTCGACGGAATCCTATCTGGGAATCTGAGGAGACGTGGGTCCGATTCGGATGAGAGGACTGGAGTCTTTCTTAGGGAGGACGGATATACGTGATGCAGTCACGAGAGCCCTCGGGAAAGTCTCTCGTTATTACGTCACGCTCTCTGTCGAGACTGTCATCGCTTTGCGGAGTGACAAGTATTAACGCGGACGCGTTGGTGGCGCGAGGAGCTAGAGAGAGACGGAGCGAGAAAAAGGTGAAGCTGGTCTCAGGTACCCGCGTAGGTACTAGGTGCAACCTCAGTGACTTGGGTACACACGGTACGCGTATACACGTGGGTATGGATAAATTTAGCGATTCCTTAAGGCGGTGAGGTTAGGAAAGTCGACGGGGGTTGGCTGAGCTTGTTCGCGTAGGTGCTTACACGTTCCCTGGGAGGAGTGGGAGGTCGCCGGGGCCGGGGGAGGGTTTGAGACTGTCGGGCCAGGAGGGATGAGGTAGCGCCGGTGGAGGTTAGCTTTGTTACCTAACTGGAGGAGGTGGGTGGAT
>NW_014333446.1:197365-201251 GCF_000341935.2 Cephus cinctus
GGGGGGGGGGGGGGGGGGGGGGGTAGGAGATATTAGCGAGACAAATAGCTCGGTGGGCTCTACGGCTGTAGGTACATAGTGTGCGCCGGGTATCACGGGGGGGTCGGAACACTCTCCGTAGTATCACCGACTAACCAAGTAAAGCGCAATATGCTTGTACGTGGCTCATGGCAGCTACTACGCGAATAAGCGGAGCTTAGTCCCCATATTAGCATATGAGCACTGCCTAATTAACACCCCAGCCACCCCCGGCGCAGCGGCATTAAATAACGTAAACCTGGCAGCCATTGTCTTACCCAAAGCCGTTCGTAAAACTCGGGTTAAGTGCCTCGAGCATCGCTTGAAATTTAGGGGTCATAGGGCAACCCGCTGATATCGCACTGGGACCAGACTCGCTCGCTGTGTCAAAGAGCAGCCACAACTTTACAGCTTAATTGACACTTTAATGAAACGTATTGTACCAACGTGACGGGATTCCCTGTACCATTATGGTAATGCGTCTGTTTGTCCTTTGCTCTGTACCCCTTGCCACCCACCCCCTTCTCGGTAGGTACGGCTTGGAGGGGGGGTTCGGTTTTTTTTTTTGAAAATTATAGGTATGGCTCCGAACGGCATTGCCAACTGTTAAGGGGGTGTCGTTACGGTGGTTGGGCTCTGGGGTGGATCGTCCAATTTTGTAAAGCCTCCCGACCAACTGGTCGACGTACGTGGTCGGATCTAATAAAAGAAATCGAAATGCGGGTAGAATGAATTTATGAATGTCGTAGGAGAGGACCGACTGCATTCCGTGAGTCTGTGCCCCGACACAGGGAATTGTCGCCCTCATTAGCGACTCGTTCAACTTTTCGGCTTCTCGTCTCCGCAGCTTCTCCCTCTTCTCGGATCCCTTTCAGGAGCGTCGATTGATATGCGTCGCGCCGTCCTTCGCGTACGTTTCCACCAGGGAACCTAATCTCGGTCGATGTTAATGAATTTTAAATCATTACCAAAGACCAATTCCACTGCACCCTTTAAATAGACGTTACGAGCGTGATAGTTTGTTAATTGGAATTCAAATTCAACCGCACGAAGCGGATGGACTGGCGCTTTGGCGAATATCGATAATCACCAATCGATATCGAACCGGTCCCACGGTGTTCGAGATATAAACCGATCTGGAGTCGATGAAATTCCAACGGAGTCGTCGGATAACGATATCCGACCGAGCGCAAGGAATGTCAGTCACGGATCGGCCCCATCAGACACGCGCCATTAAATATTTTGAAATAATAAAACCCGATATGATTCAACAGGTCGGCCGAGACTGGGATAACGAAATACATAGAAGGGAACGAGTGGCTTGGAGAATGTCAGAAGTCGTAACAGTACGAAGACCCGTAGACACTCGTCCGCCACTGTGTGTACTCGGATAAAAGAATCAAAATCCTCTGCGGAGGCCAATTTACCGATAGGTATAAAATAAGCCAAGAACGTCGATCCGAGTTTCCATGTAGCCGGGCACAAGGAATTTCATCCATACGGGTCGTGATGGTCGTACGACTGTTGAGCACGGAGTAATAACAGTCGGTCGGGAGGTCGGTAAGGTAGAGAGGGTAAAGAAGGAGGCGCTAGAATTCGGTAATGACGCGTGTATTAAAAAGGCTCATGACTTAAAATAAACGCGGTATACGCTCGGCGGTGATTGATGAGCCCGCGAGTAACGTTCCAGGGCGCCGTGGGAGGAGCGGCGAGTACGAAACTCGTGAAAGAGGCAAAAGGACACCTCGACGATTTGTGCGGCCGTGTCTCTTCGTGCGAGGCCAGAGCGGGGAAGGCCTGTACCGGCCCAGAAGACCTATGTACCCGGTGTTGCGTACCGTACCGGTAGATACCAACGAGCGAACCGAAATATAGAAGGAGTGGTGCGCGCCGCTAGTTCGAAAGGAGCATCCAGCATCACATACCAGCGCGACAGGATCCCGAGGCAGTTATAAATATGTCCTTGTGACTGATGACACTGGGCGCTACGTGATCGATGATTGACGAGAATGGTCGTTGGACGTCCCACCGAGTACATCGATGCCGGACATACGAACTTTTCGTACACCCGCTGTGGTACAGGCTTAAAAGGCTTAAGATCAGCGCCTGGACTAGGCTCTTCTGACTTGGAGCTACATGGGTACTCGCCCGAGCGATATCCTTATTCGATTGTTCTTCGGTTCACGGGTCTACAGGAAGAGAGGGGCTACCGGAAGACCCATGGAATCCCGGGAACTTTGACTCGACGTTCTATATCGGTCCATGCGCTACATCCTTGTCGGAGCAGAGCTAAGAGGATTTACATTTAGTGGTGGGATTCAATTTGGACGAGGACGCGGGGGATGATTGGAGGGACGGAGCGCGTGGCGTCTGCTCGAGTGCCGGTTACTGGCGCCACTCTGCACCGACTTCCGGTACAGTTAAGAAACGACGCGGATCCGTCAGGGTAACGATCTCAGTGACGTGCCGCTTCCTTCCTTCTAGAAGGAATGCCTGCCGAGGACTCGGCTCTCGTTTGTCTAGGTCTACCGATCGTTAGGTTCACGGGAGCGTCGGGGTCCCCGTCGCTCTCGTGGATACGGGACCGTAGTACTAGGTCGACCACCCTCTGAAATCCCGGATATTCTAACGAATTGCGTCTAATTATTTATAATTAATTGCTGGTCGCCTCGAGATGCCTTTCGGGACTACAGTCACCCCCCTTCCCAGCCCTCCGGCCACCCTCACTACTCGCTGTACTCGACAAGATTAAACCCTGTACCTCGTTTGTTGGAAACTTCAAGGCGGGTTCGCAACTACGCTCGTCGCATCCTCCTGAACGTATAACGTGATCTGTCCGGGGACGAATGAACGCAGCCTAACCAACGAGCACCCACTCCCTGTCCCACGCGTGAGCCGCTTGATTAACTGGCAGCCCCGATCAAAAGAACGCGACGATTTGTTTAAGGGCAATCCTCACGAGAGTTCCTCGTCGCCACGTGGTAAAGGCCATGCATCATAGAGTCCCGACGACACATCAAAGACTCACACGCCGAATCGTCAAGACTCTGAGAAAATACCATAAATCCACTTTGACGCTTCGCGCCTTGTCGCTGTTGTGACGTCGCTTCGCCGCCATTCTCTCATAATAAACTTCGCTTTATTTATACGCCTCCTTATGCGCACCGACTTCTTCGACCAAGACCCAACTGTGGACCTGGACCCTGTGCTCTGGGTCTACCGGGCCTCCCCGTTACGTTATTAATCTCTTTCAGTGGTCCACCGACGTCGCCGAGGTCCTTACGGCGAATATCGAACGAGCTGCGACAGACGTCGCTCTCTGGGAACGGTGACTTTTTCAAGGGAGGTCGACGGCAGGAGCCCCGCAGGAGCCCCGCTGGCATAATTAACATTCGGCACATTTGCCCGAGTTCAGGATCTTTTTTGTTCGGGACCCTCCGCCCGAGAACAGTCCTGATTGAGACGTGACCGAGATGACGTGGGCAGGTATGGGTCTGCTGCTTAGTCGCATCTCTCTGCCTCGTGGAGCCTCGGCGAATCTTGCTTTCGCAGCCTGACCTAAAGCCTCGTACACAATGGGGCCTTCGGTGGCTGAGGACAACTTCAGACTTTTATGGATCAGCTTAGCTGTGTCTGGGACCAAAATATTTTAACTCAAATTTAATTGTATCCTTGCCGATGTCCACGTGGGCTGGTAGGCTGCCTTGATAATTAATAACGAATTCTTGTGAAGAAGATCCGTGCACGAGACTGATTGATTCGTCATCTGACGACCTTGCTACACGTGGACGTTGTAAGGCACGACGAGCCGGTCCACTTTTTTCCACGCGATCCCTTGGCTAGTCCTCCGCGTACCACCCCCCCCCCC
>NW_014333446.1:201296-204642 GCF_000341935.2 Cephus cinctus
TTTTTCCCCGCGATCCCTTGGCTAGTCCTCCGCGTACCCCCCCCCCCCCCT
This sequence comes from Cephus cinctus, assembly GCF_000341935.2. Classification (NCBI taxonomy): domain Eukaryota; kingdom Metazoa; phylum Arthropoda; class Insecta; order Hymenoptera; family Cephidae; genus Cephus; species Cephus cinctus. Next base: position 201,348 of record NW_014333446.1, read on the forward strand.
GACTCTGATCCATCGACGATATTTAATTAAATACACTTTTTCACTGGGCGAACGGCCCCGGAGCGCAGATACGGTTCCCTGGGGCGCGCGGCCAAATTCGCAATAAATAAAAGAAATGCGCGAGCAAAAGCTGCGCCGCGAAGAAGCGTCTGGCGTCGTCTTCCTGGAAGCGCAACGAGGGACTAATATAATTAGGCCGGAGCGTGTAAACGGCGCGTACCGTGTCCGTAATCTGTTGGATGCCGAACAAATTGCGAATCGTAATGACAAAAAATGAGGATCGAGATAACGAAATTTGGAAAAAAAAAAGAGTCGATCGAATAAATATACCTTAGTATAGCACATCGAAGATCCCGTTCGTAGGAATCTTCATTGCCCCAAGGGATGATTTACTTCCCCGACAAATCCGTAAGAATCGTCCGATCTGCGATAGGATCAAGAGCAATATGTCGTAGGACGCTTTTCGAGCGTCGCGACGCTTCGAAATAACCTCGCGTCTTGTCGCGTGGCCCTTCGGTATGCCGAGTCTCTCATTAATACCTCATCTATAAATAAACCCCCAGGCCTCTTCCACTCATTCTTTCGCTACACAACGGTACGACCAATCATAACGCTGGAATTCGTCGGATGCATTTCCACGTGGACGGCGTCCATGGGTTCTCAAGAGAGAAAAAGTCCCTCGGAATTTACAAAGAAGCTCAGGCGACGTCCCATTCGTACGGATAGTCAGTCTCTTCGATCGAGGAGGAAGACATTAATCAGATCTCCAACGAGCCACGAAGAGTTTAGTCAGCCACTTGCCAGAGCGCACTCGAGCCTCAAGTCCCGTCCACACTGCCCTCCGAGATTGCGCAACGGAAAAGGGTATCTCTATAAAGGCCACTTTCAATAGAGCGTCAAACGTCGGAGGATTGAGAAATAGTTAACGGTACGTCACAGCTGTCCGCGCTGCTCGCGAACCGTTCGACGATCCGAAGATCAAGGCGGATCGGTGTGAAGCTGCCTTGTAATTTCCACATAACCACATAAACAGCGAGGCCTCCCATTATGCTTAGAGTATAGGAAGACGAGAAGACGAGAAGACGAGAAGACAGTAACGTTCGTTCGGGCAATTAAATAAGTCATATCGGCGAGGCTGTAGAGGAGGAGCTCTAACGAACCGAGGTGGCAGTTGGACGCGTCTGTCAGCGTCCCTCAGCGCCGCGACGCCCGGCGGCACAACAGAGGGAAGAGGGCCGCCGTTTTTTTCAACGTCGTATTTATAAGCACTAGGCGCTTGTAGCTTAGCTGCGCTTTTATATGGTGCACATATACACGCGTGGAAGCCCGTGGAAGCAATGCGCCAGCGTCCAAAGTTCCTTCGGGACGATGTGTCGTTGCGTTGTAAACTGTAGCCGCTTTGACAGACGCGGCTGGCGTGAAAACGCTCGCCAATTAACCCGCGGTGAATTATGCACCAGCTCTTTCCCACTAATTTAGTAGGTGACTTATGTCGTACTTGCCGGCCGACAAGCCCGCAGTCCTATACGAGAGTCCATGAGTAACTCTCTCTACTCTCTCTCTCTCTCTCTCTCTCTCTCTCTCCCTGTACTCTTGATCCCACTGGTTAAGGTACATGGAACGTTCTTCGCGAGGCAGTCACGGACCGGACGTCCGGAGGCCTTTGATGTCTTTGAGAAGCGGCCTGAGGATCGCTGAATGAAATACTGCAAAGTATGCACGAGACCGCGTGGACATCCGCGTCTAGCTCGACGGAGGATGGAAGGAAGAAGAAGAAGGGGGTACAAGAGCAAGAGAAGGATAAAGAGAGTGACAAGGTAAGTAAGAGAGAGAGAGAGAGATGGATCTCCGGGATGTATTTTCTGTTCGAAAGGTTGTTTACTACGGCACGATTCTATACCCCCCTTACTCCCTCCTGGCCCCCCCTGCGGTCAACCCGATCCTCCATCTTCCAGGTCCTTTATGTACACGTCCAAGATTCTTTGCTCTTGACCACCGCAAAGGAACCTTCTTCGGCCCTGGGTCGAGTAATGTCTCCCACCTACTGCTCCTCTTTAGGATTCGCTATTGACCCTCTTTGCCACGATTCGGAATACGTCGGGGTCCTGCCCTGTACCGGAGACTTCATCCAGGACCTGTCTCGGCAAAGGACACCAAGGGAGATCGAAGGGATTCGGCATCTCTGTCCCACCACAGTTTAGTTGACCCATCGGACTTTTTTAAGCTACCAGTCAACTCGAGAAGTTACAACTCCCCGATGGGTATATACTCTCGTAACATGGTTTATTCAGGAAGAGTATATATAGGACGTAGGCCACGACCCTCTGCCGTCGAGCGGCTATCATCAAACATTTAATCCTGGACCACAAGTCGGAAAGTCTGACGTTCTGGATGTATTATTTCTGATACCACGCTGATTGTGGGTTCAGTTCCGTCAGGAGGATCGCTCGTGGTATTATATTTTCATTTGATACACCTTTTTTCTTTTTTTGAGGTTACGTAGGTATCACGTGGTGATGGAATACAAGTGGAATAGTAATTGCTGTCCTATGAACGGGTATATGTATATGTATACAGCAAGACATCTCTACTTCGGTAAGATCAATTGCGAAACTGGAATTGGTCGTGTCACGCATTTAGCTCTCGGATGTCAGCAATGCGAAAATTCAAAACATTCGGCTTGACTTGGCAAACTTCGCCACGTACGTTAGAGACGAATGGAGCCGTAACAGTGAGATCAGCCAGTCTTGTTACACGGACGCGTGCATATTGTCGCACTTGATAATCCATCATTCGTTATAACGAAAGTTTAAACTCGACGTCAAAGCCGAAGCTTGTTAATTTTTCATTATTATTTCATCCGGAGGTCGCAGCCAATGCAGACTTCTCAGTCTGGCAGTGTCTCTGGCCCGCCGCACTCTTCAGGCCCGTCCTCGTCCGCCGGGATGGTTCTTTGGCGTGGAACGTCACTGCCGGTCCAGCAACTTGTCGCCGACGTTACATTCATTATTCAACTCCTACATGGAAACGCCACTTTTCGACGGGTCTCTTGCGTAACGCGTAAAACTACAGGGAATCGAACGAATGAGATATTCTTTTTATATAATTTTTTTTATTTTTATTTTCGACAATCTCAAAAATATACGATCTCACGCTTCGCGGAGTCATCGTCTCTCATCGAGATTTTTCGATAGCCACTGATATTTTGTAATTAAAAAAAAAAAAAAAAGAAATTATGACTTCACTCACCCGATATTTTTGTTAAGAAAAAAAAAAAAAAAAAAGAAAAGAAACA
>NW_014333446.1:204715-222215 GCF_000341935.2 Cephus cinctus
AAAAAAAAAAAAAAAAAAAGAAAAGAAACACCCACAAAATTCCGCCCCTGTATTTACGAGGCAAAACTTTGCTCTACGTCCCGACGAATGTTTTAACTTTATCGCGAGTGAAGTATGATTTTACGATCCTGGTTAAATATGCCTACGTCGTAAAATTAACAGCGTTTCCATAAAGGAATCCGCTGTTACATTAAAACTTGATAAAAGCCAATAAAGCATCGCGTTACGGTTAGTTTATTACCGCGCGATGCGTCCGACGTAGTTTGGTAAATCGTGTTTCAGACGGGAGGGGACTCACGGGCGTACCGACCCGAAGGAGTTTCCACGATCCGTGCTGATGGTCCTCGAGGACGTCTTCCTCGGTGTAATCCCAAAGCGAAGGAGTGAACGTGTAAGCGATAGCAGCGCTGCACAGTGGGGTATGCAAGAGATATATATTTATTCGCTAACCAGGCGAGACAGGTAACAACGTCAGTGCCGTAGCCCAAAAGGAAGGCACCCTGAACTTGTCGCGGCCGTAAACCCCGGCTCGAATCAATAAAAGAGAAATAAAATGAAGCGACTCTAATGGGTTATGTTGATTTCATGGTGTCTCTTACATACCACCGACTTTATCCGTATACGATTGCCCGACCCTTGCCATATGGGAGCATAGAAGACACTGTACCATGACAATCCAATGCAAAGCTACCGTATTCGGGATCCTTATGAAAAATAAAATTCAGTGACGTACCAGAAGATCCACGTAGTCAATTACCAGAGTTCAGGTACCACCGTCACTACGTAGTATCAGCTATCTACTAGGTCGTTATCAGTCTCGATAGTCACGCTCTCGTCCACAGCAAAAGCAATAGTAACCAGGAAGAGTCTTCAGGTATTTTCTCCCGTGCGAGATCAGCTTAAACGTGCAGTCGCAAAGGAGAAAGGGCCCCAGGCCACCTCGGTCGAGATCAGACCGGGCACAGCCAAGTCGCGCATAACTCTTAGGATCTAGTGGTTTCTGCCTTTGAAAGTTTATGCCGATTCAGGAATGAGTTGATTCATGAAGACGGGAGAGACCTCCTTGGGATCCGCGGTCCATTCTCCAAGGCCGTGGCGGGTGGTCCGCGAGTTGATTTCTTGTTTCCCGCTGGAGCCGATCAACGCTCGGGGAACGTCGTTGGCCGAGGAGACCAGGGTGGAGAGAGAGAGAGAGAGAGAGAGGTTAGCATTCCCCTCGCCGTCGACCACGTGTGTATATTACACACATCCGTACATAGTATACCTACCCACGTATATAGATTATACACATTGGCTATCTATATAGAGATTGTCGATTTAAATGTTTACTAATAACCAGACTTGTCCCGCAACCACCCAGAAGCGGTCGCTTTGCATTTTTATAAGTACACATCCTCGGAGCGCTTCCAGGAACAGACGTTTCATATTCATCCAGCAGCCGGGGAGCTGCACGTACCGCCCTGGTATTGTCCTTGGTCCAGGTCCACTTCTAGGTGTACGATCAGTCCTTCTGTCAATGGGTACTCGACCAGACCTAGTAATTCGCCATGTGCACCAGCAGTCTCGACCGGCCTGTACCTGGGGTACAGCTGCGCCGTGCTGAGAAATCCGGCGGTTCGAGAAATCCCCTAGGGATTTTGTAGGACTGGAACGACTAGTGAGAATCTAGTGAGAATCTAGTGAGAACCGAGCTCTCCGCAGGCATTTACTCACCCCGTCAAGTAACAGGATCAATATGGTAAGCAGTCCCGGGAAGAAGTAAGCGTCACTGTACCGCTGCTAGCTGCTGCTCGAACAAGCTGCAAGAAGCTTCGGGTGCGCCTTTAATTACCCGTGGTAACGAGTAGCTAACATCCCCGGCAATAAGAAGCTGGACGCTTCGGGTGTTAAGGGTCGTGGGGGTACATGAAGCTGACTACTAAACTGATGTTGCTCGTTTATCTCGTAATGATTCGTTTATTGCGGAAAAAAAAGACACAGGCCGTCGGGCACCGAGTGCCAATGTGGCATCGGTGAAATCGTACGTGAAACTTTGGACATACCAGTGACTAAAAGAAATGGCGAGGATTCGTTTTCAATTCTCGACGCGACGTGATATGTGCTGGATCGGCCGTTGCGTCACGGCCACTCTTTTTTCTCCTCTCTTATACATTCTCTCTTTTTCCTTACATCTTCCTCCGCCTTCCTTCGCTTTCTCTGCTTGCTCTTTTTTTTATTTCTTAACGTACTAAAGCTTCGGCGCTACGTACGCGCACGACTTCCGGTTTTAACCAAAATTTAGGAATTATGCGACACGGTCGGACGCAACGGGAAGTACGATGTTTGAACCACGGCGGATTGCGAGATTTTCAAAATCGATCTTCGTTATTCTCGGATAAAATTTATGATCCTCGTGAGATCCGTTCTTGGAACAGAGAGGTGAAAGGTGGGCTTGTACTTTTTTTTTTTTAATGAAAATCTCTATGCTGTCAAAAATAAAGAGTTAGACTAAACCTCTTTCAATCGATGTTTACGACACGCGATTTTTGGTTTAGAAAAAAAAGAAAAAAAATTATACGGGGATGATCCATCTCGCAATCTCCTGGCACTTACTAACTCATACCTCGTGATGAGCGACTGAGTCGACGTAATCAGTTATATTATAAACATTGCAATAACAATAATAATCATTAGTATGAATTATGATTCAGATATAATAATAATATTGTGGCTACTCTACGTACAATACATATACACTGCCGGCGGCAGGCACGGCCGGTAATCGCTACTATTTACAAACGCATAAATAATTAATAATTATATGTATAATATTTATATAATATTAATTTCAAGTCGACACTAGGTTGTTATCATAATAACAATAGCTATAAGATAGTCAGGTATATAGGCTACGGATTTTCACATCTCGCCGTTACTGTATCTCGGATCAGGATGAGGTGGGGGGGATGGATGAGGGTTTTTCCACGAGGATCCAGGAATAGCAGTAGGGACGAGGAAGGGGTGCAAGGGAGCGGGAAGGTATAAGGACAGGTGAAGCAATCATGAAATTCAGATTCGTTCACGCTCTCATTCTCTGTACACTAATTACAAAGTTGTAGTCTCTTATTGTCAGCCACACGCCTCGTGCCCGGATGATCCTCGAGGATACCAAGGCCGAAATCACACTCGTCCCGGAGACTTGAGCTCCGAGGGCGGCAGGTTATTGCCGCCAGGATGGGGCGACTGTTCCGATCCCCCGGAGGACGCCGTCGAGGAGGAGCTCGGCGAGACGCCCGAGTTGGCGGTCGTGAGCAGAACGGGTCCGCCGATGCTGCCGCCGTTGATGGAGAAGGGCTTGGCCGTGCCCGAGGACGAGGACGAGGAGGAAGTCAGTATATTGGGTGCACTGGATGGTGGCATCACGCCACCGAGTCCGCCGAGGGTCCTGGAATAGGTCTCCAGGAGGGACATGTCACCGGAGCCAAGATGCGACGCGCCATAGAAATTCCTGTAGAAGTCCGGATGAGGTCTGACGAACTGGGAGCCGGGGTGCATGGCAGGATGAAGCGGATGATGAGGCGGAAGTCGACTGGCCAGGGGGCTCACGAGCTTCCCAGGTGCCCCGCCGCCTCCTCCGCCAGCCCCGTACGGCGAGGGCAGACCAGTCATCGTGGGATTAGGACTATGATGGTCGCCATCCTTGCTGGCCATGTCCGCCAGGGACCAGATCCTCGGCTTGGTCGTGCTACCCGTGGATGATGCACTGGTGCTGGGTGGCAAGTGATGGCTACTTGGCGAGGTACTCTGGGGCGGTGGATGATGTAGAAGTCTGGCATGAGAGGGTGCCAGATAGGCTGGGTGCTGCAGCTGAAGGGGATGCCTTGGCTCCCGCTGATCGTACAGACACTCCGGGCTGTCTGGACCACTGTCCGCCCTTGACTCGCTCCATTCGCTCTCGGTTCTACCCTGAAGACCTGCCGGTACGCCCCCGCTGCCGTGGAGAAGGTCCAGTCTGTGTGCAGGTCGCTCTCCGTCCTCGCTGGATCCCGTACCCGAGTCCTTTGAGTCTGCGGAACGAACCACCCTCTCAGATCTGTCGCCTTCTCTCGCGCGTTTTTACTTTCCAAATCTTCGCAAGGGGGGGACACCTAAGGGGTGCTTTTTTTCTGACAGGATATCGGAGTATATAAACAAAGGGTCCACGACGTGGGAATGGCTTTGAAAAATTAATCGACCTACCCTTGGGAACATATTGCTCCTGGACAGTCTACTGAATATATTGGAAAGAAAGAAAAAAAAGAAAAAAAAGGGTCCGATCACTTATTCCTTTAAGTTCGCCAAGAAGCCCGAAAATCCAACCGGAACGTCCCAATAAATTATCCCGGAAGATGCTGCCAATTATTCCTCACCTAGTCGATCCTTCTCGTCCACGCTCTTCCTGCCGCTGTCGTCGTCCTCGTTGTTATTGTCTTCGTCCTCGACTCTGTTCCTCGGCTCCCACGTCATCTTATTCTCCTTCTTCAACCTCCGGCGGGCGTTCGCGAACCACGTGGAGACCTGGGTCAGGGTCATCTTGGTGATGATGGCCAGCATGATCTTCTCGCCCTTGGTGGGATAGGGATTCTTCTTGTGCTCGTTCAGCCACGCTTTGAGGGTGCTCGTCGTTTCCCTCGTGGCGTTCTTCCTCCTGGCGCCGTTCAGGTCCATGCCGTATCTGAAACAACGTAAAAAAAATAAAAACTTAGAAAAGGAATTGCCTAAAAAAAAATCGAGACATCTGATCTCATCCCCAATAGCCATCGAAGAGGACATCGCGGGACTCGCGCGAAACGATTCAACGATCGGAACGGCGAACGAGGATTCGACGTCTGCGAGGACTCATGTAAGAAAAGTTATCCAATCGGCAGGACTCGTTACGCCTCGTCGTAAAAGTCCGAGTCCTGCCGAGCGAACGGTAAGCGGTGGGTACCACTTCCATCCGAGAGCAGATCTCTATCTAACTGTTTAAGCTCTTTCGTTTCACGTTCAAGTCGGAAGTCCCCCAAACTCGAGCGACTCCCGTTGCTCCCGGACCAACCCTCCAGGACCCCATTACTAAAAGACTAACCCTTATCAAAGATTAAACTTCGGTATAACTGCTGAATCGACGGGATCGAAATTAAATTTTCCTCGGGGCGGATACCCGGTGGGGTCTTAAGACGGTATTTCTCCTTTTTCTTTTAACTCATCACACAGATACGGTACCCAAGATAAAGCCATAGTCTGAATTCGAGAGGTACGCGACAAGACCGAGTTACCCAGAAAAAAAAGAAAAGTGACAAAAAATTAAAGCAATGAAAAATTCCAAAAAAAATTACCACAAAAGTAAATTTTGTCACTCCAAAATTATTTGACCCGTGTGATATCCTACTCGTGGTATCGGACGAAACTCGCGATTAATTCAGCGGCTGTGACAAGGACGTACAGCCAGAGGAGAATTTATATTCCATAAATTGCCAGCATCATTGCCAAGGATCCCTAGAGATTTTCCAAGGGTGAAAAGAGGGGAGGAAAAGAGCTCCGGTATCAATCCGCGAACAACGAGACAGTCGTCCCGGCAGCGGGAGCGTCGTCACGGTGCGACGCCATTATTGAGTTTTATTTCGTCCCCATAGGTGTGAGGGACGATAGGAGGGTGTTGCCCTGTCCTGCTACCCGGTACGTATTGCTGTGCTGTGAGAGAGAGAGAGAGAGGGAGGGGGGGTAGGCAGGAGAGAAGGGTAGCAAAACGGGAGATGGGAAATTAATAAAACTGTCACTTATCTACCCCATCCCGCGGCAGCACGGGTTGATGCCTCGGGCATGGCCCGATGCTACATCCAACCCCCCATATCAGCGGCCACTGCATACGGGATCGCAGCGGCTGAAACGATGCGCTAAACATTTCAATTTGGCATCAGCCGCCTCTGCACAGCCCTATATATCTATATCTGTCCCTATACGTCCTACGCTACACTCGAGCCACAGAGTGCTATTGCGTCCTGTCCCATCCCATCCATCGGACGCACGACGAGCGAGAAGAGGATCCGGAGCACAAAAGGTGCACCCGGTAGATCCATGTGCGGAGAGTCCAGAGAGGCAAAGTGAGTGGGGATAGGGGTGTAAGGGGGGGACAGAGTGAAAAAGGTGGGAGAGAAAGTAAAAAAAAAAGAAGAAGACAAGAGGAAGCGAAATTCAAGGGAGAAAGAGGACGGGGAGGGGGGGGGGAGGGCGGCTTAACCCTCAACCCCCTGCTCTGTTTGCGAGGAGCAAATGGCGTTCTGCAGTTATTTTAAAATTCAAGCATGGCAGGGGAACGGATTAAAAAATCAGAGTGGAAGCTTGTTTCTCATGATAACAGCCAGCCGCCCGAGAGAACGCGAACTGCTGCTCCTGCTCCTCCTCTCTCTCTCTCTCTCTCTCTCTCTCTCTCTCTCTCTGTCTGGCTACCGGGTACCCCCGTACGTTTCGCGCTCTCGGTCCTACCGATCTGTCTCGTCCCCTGCGAGACCCAAACGCCATAGCCGGGAACGGCGCTAGGCGTTGCTCCAGCTGTATTCCTATACTACCGCCACTGTCTGTACTACCGACGTTGACGGCGTAACCCGTCGCCGCTTTAAACACCGCCGGCAGCCTCAGCCGCGTGCAATGGAATATCGCGGCGACCCTTTCCTCTCATGCGCAAACTGATCGCATCAACTGCTTGTTTCCATGGCGATTGCTAATCGGGCCGCGCTTCAGGCTCCCAAAACCCACCAACGCGCCCTCGTCAATCCTGCACCGTGCCAAACTCCAACAAACTCCATTCGCTGCTGCAACGTCCCGTCTCTCCAACCCCCACCCAGGTCTTCCGTGTCTGGTCCACTCTTCCATTTATATCCTATCTCGTCGGAACCCTCTCTCACGTATTCCGGGACGTTTGCGATATTTTACTATTTTTTGTAGAGGGTTGGGGGGGGGGGATGAAAATTTTAATAAATTCCACCTCAAAATATAAGCTGCGTTCTCCAAGATGGACGTGCACGATCGTCGTAAAATAATTTTTCAAACTGGCTCATCTTTTTTTTCTTCCTTAATACCGGTCGTCGACCGCGAATCGACGACCCGAAGGGGGATGCTCGTTTCCATGCAAAGGAAGACGTACGCGTGCACTTCCCTCTAGTCGACTCGACTGAATTATCTCGACGATATAACCGGTCGAGCGTAATGCGTCCATCATGGTGCAACATGGGGGCAGCTCATGGGCAGCTCACGGGCAGGTGTGTTGGCCCGGGACTCCGCCCCTTGTCACCAGTTACGGCCAGGGGTGATATCTGACTTCCAACCCTCATTTATACGTAGGGAAACAGCGCGTTACGTTTTATCAGCACGAAGGGTAGCCATTCGGTACAGGTTGGCGCCATCTTCTACCTTTCATGGACGCGCCCGCTCTCACACGCGATCCGTCTCCCTATACCCATACGCAACCGTGAACGCAGCAGCCTATCCGTGGCGTTTGAATAGCCGAGGCCACGCACGAGCGTAATCGGCCGTGAAGCCACGCCAATGCACGGCCGACTGCCTCTCCTTGTCCTTTTGCCATTTTTCGACCCCGGCCTGCCCCGTGCTACGGTTTTCCGGGAAGACTCTACGAGTTATCGAAATTACGTCATACGTCTTGAAAAGAAATAATAATAAAATTCAGAGTACCCTCAGGCTGACACATGCCGAGCGTCACTCGTCATCGTAAATTATAGGCAATAAGATAAACCATCGACGGAGAAGCGTGAACGCCTTGCGTAAATATTCAGGGTAGACTGGATACGCTCTCCTCTGTATAGGTTATGAGTCCAAAGGCTGCGCCCGTAGGAAGCACAGAGGGTCCTTTCATCCCCAACGACATACGAAGTATCCAAATACGTAATTTGGGGTCGTAAAGAGAAATAAGACTCGATGAAATCTGTGGACGAGTCAAGAGGTCAAAGTTGAGAATTTCAAATGGGTCACATTGAATTTTTTTTTTTTTTTTTCCGTTCTGTCCTAAGTTAACGTCGACAATCCCGGAGTACATTTTTCCCAGGATACTCAGGACTGTGCCAAGGGGTAGAAGGCCCCGGGGGGAAGGTCCCCTGAGCGATGGGACCGATGCAGAATATTTGTGGCTAATGACGAAAGTCGGTCTGGCGTCTACGACGTCGGTGTCGTCATGGCCGACGTCTCCCGCGGATGATGTACGGCCGTTTAATGACCCGGTTACAGCAGGGGATGCTTTTTGTCCGGAGGCTGTACCCGCAAGGGTTAGGAACGGGGGCCGATAATGCACCAGGCTTGACAGTCAGTCAGAGTCAGTGACACGATTTGGGGAGGGCGGGGCTGACACGTAACATCGAGACGCACTAACTCTGCAGATGACGGCAGTCAAGGCAAATGATCCTTAAGTCGAATATTTAAAACACCCGGTATACGAAGAAACACGTATCCGCGAGAGTTCCATTCGTTGGATCGCTCCCAGTCCTCAACGTCCGATTACGAGTCGAAATTATTCCGCAAACTGTAATTACCACGCGCGATACGAAAAACGCTTAAAAAAATGTTGTAGGTAATTTTTGAAAAAAAAAATCAAAATTCCTCGTTTAACGAAAATTTACATATATTTCGTAAAATCGAATTACGTTGTATCATTACGTATCGTCAGGCACGAGACTCCATGCAAAGCAAGCGGCACACGGGTGCTTAATTCGATACGAAGTAAATTTTGTCAAGCAGCGCTGACCCTTGTCCAAATTGCATAATTAAATACGACAAATTAAACGTTGCAACGGAGTCGACGGTGACAATGAAAAAATTGTCTCCGACCGTCGCTGAATCGATTGCCTCGTTAACCATACGCGAGCTGGTTAATCGTCAAGTCCCGGCCGTCTCCCGAAAAATGTCCTTCGGATTCTCTGGCTTCGATAAACCTCTCGAATCACCAGAGCTTCGATTCCTTCCATACGTAATCCGCATACCGAACGCACCGTGTCATTTACAGGCATACTTACGTATAAATAAGTATCGGCAGAGGCAGCTACTCGCGCCGCCCAAAGACATACACGAGGCGCTCGTGTAAGCGACTATGGTTACTCCTTTCTTATTGTCTACCCTATATGTCCCCGGAAGCAGGGCCAATCCGCCGGAAAGACGAGACCGTTAACCCGCACGATCCCGACCTCGCGTCCGCGCATGCCGACGTTGCATTATTGGCTCTTTATATGCTTATGCTAAGTGCCCGACACGCTCGCGCATAATGCCTGCAGATCGGTCGCGCATGCGATCGGAATTTACGTAACGACGTGTCTTCAATACAGCGAATTGAGAAAAAAGAAATGTATCCTAAAAGTCACACGAGACGGCGTAGTAAGGACGACAGGGGAAGTCGAGGTCCTCGAGCGCACCGAATTCGGACACCCGTACGATTCCGCATTGCCGAACCAGGTCGAAGTGCTATTCTCATTCCGTGCATAGCCGGCCGGCAGGTGCACTCGACTACGTCCGATTCCTTTCCGGTCGTCGCTCCTTGAGCAGTTCCGGCGTCCCGATGCCCGAGGCTCCCGCCGGCGGTAGGTCCCTCGGCCAGAGGAGCCAGCGACTAGACCGAATGGATGCTAAGCAAGCTGTAGTACTCGGTCGCTTCCTTGAATACGAATCGCCGAGAGACCGGAAGTGCGTCACGTCCCAGTCGATTCCACGAGGTGTCCGTCGGTTCTTACCAGGGCTGGCGTTACCATAGCGGGTCGTCCTAACTACGACACGGCGATACGTGACCGGTCGCCAGTCGCTTTGTTGCGAACGCGCACGAGGCTGCTGTAAAGTAAATACCGGAGGATCCTTAACGAAGCGGGCGATAGTTATTAATTATCCTCGATATTATCGGCCGCGATACACAAATAAATACAGATACACATTTTTCTCAACGTTTACTCCACCTAATCTCTGGCTCATTCATCATCGGGACCGCCGAACGTTTCTCCGCGCGTCCGTAACAGCCGACCGCGCGCTGTACAGCGCGGAACGTTGGAAACCCGATAGCCGGGAGGGACGAGAGAGAATGATTGGAGGAACGAAAAAAATTGAATGAAAATAAATATTCAAGCAGAGAGACAGTCTTGGGTCAACTGTCCGCTAATTTATTGGAATGTTTATGTGTCGTTCGTCGCTTTATCGCTTTACACGCGTATCTCGTAAAAATTTATAAGACGAGCTACGATTGCTCAATCGAACTTCCACGTCGAGTCTCGCCGTAGTCGAGATTCCGAACGACGATTCAATTCACGGAGACGCGGCACCCGCGAGATCACGGAGACGCCTATGATTAACGAGGAGTTAATTATTTTCTCGGCCGATAAAGAAAATCGAGAAAGGCCCTATACTACGTTATAATAACTTTTTTCTTCTCTTCGCCCGTGACGCCCTGCACGGTCTGTACATAATAAACATTACAAATCTTCTATCGCACAATCACGTACCCAGAAGTCTAGATTTCGCTCGTGAGCGATAACGATTCTTCGAGTTTGGACCTCGCGGCTATCCTGACCGTTAATAAGTATCGATGTCTCGTGGATGAATTTTATCCTTGATTCACCGGCGGGTTACGCGGATCTCCTGACGACTTTATCCTTTTTAATGGGACGACCAGGCGACAGCGGATGATCCGAATCTTCGTCGGGGTGGACGGGCGTGTGGCAGGTGCCTTCTCCTTATGCTGGTTTTACATTAGGTTCTTGGCTCTGCGGGTTGGATGTATGTATATATGCATCGACCAGTCATCCTTGTGCTTCTCAATCGGAAAGAGAGCTACTAGCCGATGCTATTCGACTTGAACTCTGACCCCGGGAACTTTGTATCGGTACGATCTGATACGACTGGAGTCTTTATGGTTTCCTTTGGCTGGTAGACGAGGCTACGGGGACATTACCGGCTGAACCGAAATCCAAAGAGGGGACGCCCGGGGAACAGTCAACCTGGGGAATTGCCAGTGGGGTCCCCTTGAGGAGGATCCGCATAAAAATTACGAGCCTGACATTCTTCGTTCTGACGGCACCCGCGGGTTTTACTATTCGCACGTATTTGTGTTTTTTTTTTTTTTTAATTTTTTTATCCGCCCCTACTCTCTTCCCTCACTTTTTCTTTCTTTCTTTCTATTCTTCACTCACCCGTTGAAGGGATAACTTGCGAAGGCTGCGTCGTAGGGGTGGTAGACTGACGGGTACGGCCATGCTGCTGCTGCACCCGCACCGAGGTTTTCCTTCAGATCGAGTCCTGCGGCCTGAAAAAGAGTGAAACGATGTTAATCGGAGAAATCACTTTCTTTTATGTACAAATTAGCGTTAGTATTGCTGTCTTTTCATTTTTTCAAAAAATTTCGATTTTTCAAAAAAATAATAATTCTATGATAATAATCATTAGAACGGATGCGTGTGACAATATTTTTCTTCTGTAACCTATGAACCCACGACTTCGCTCGACGACTCGAAGCCTTCTTGATACGCTGACTAATCGAATTGTGCCCTGACGTTACTTTTTGAAATACGGGAAAATCGTGAGTTTCCCGAAAAAAAAAATTAATCACGATTTCACGTTAAATCGAAAAAAAAAAAGGATTCGTGGAAGTCTCCCGATAACGATGAACACGATTGCAGCGTAACTACACCATTACGAGTGTGTTTTGATATCGGATAATATGGCTTTTATGAATTTATGTCGCACGGTTATTCTCCGGTTCGCGTTGTGTGGTCCGATAACCTTTAGGTGCAATGACAGTCCTTGCATTATTAACGTCCGTACTTAACCAATGATATCTCGATCGGCTATAAAACTGATCACCAAACCGAAGCAGGCCTATCGGGCTCCCGACTGAGCTTGGCCATTCCTATATAGGAATATCAGCAACACCCGGTTGCTGACTCGATACCAAGAAGCAGCAATACATCAGCACGGTACCAGAGTCGACGCTACATTCTCGGAGGTCCAAGAGCGAGCGATGAAATTCTCAAAGCTAATTCGTCTTATTTCCACGTAAGGAACTGGTACGCATGAGAATGCAGAGGAGCCTACGGAAGCCCCTTTCGCTCAAGCTGGCTGAACTCGATTTCATCGAGCGAGTCTTATCGCGAGGCTTCCGTGCGCGGGCGGCAAGTAAGTAGAGTTGGGTCCAAGAAGAGGAAGCAGGAGACGGGACCAGGTACAGGTGGACCAAGATAACTCAAAATGATTGGGAATCATCTTACAAGTGGAGATGAACTTACCGTCGGCGTATAGAAGGGTGCCTGCTCGGCCCCCAGGGCCGGGAAGTAGGCAGCCATCCCCTCGGATGCTGCGGCCGCTGCAGCCGCGGCGTAGGGTGCACTGTACATGGAGAGTGCAGCAGTCGGAAGACCTCCGAGTCGTTGGTACCCACCGAGAAGTTCGTACTGACAGGAGCAGACGGTCTGCCCGGTGAGAGGATCGGTGAAGATGGGTCTGCCGGTGTCGCAGCATCTTCCACCAGGAGGTCCGCCGGCGGACGGGGGTGGATGGGGCTGGGATGGACTGACCGAGGTGGTCGGGCTCCCAGGTGGTCGCACTACGGCACTGGTCACGGCCATCCTGACGCTCTGCAACGGGGTGCCCAGGGGAGTGGTACCAGCTGCGCTCCCCAAAGACGAGACGCTTCCGGCACTGAGGATGGGCGCGGAAGCCGGCGATGGCGAGGTCGACGCTAGCGATGAGCTTGCTGTCACAGGACACTGTAATCCAAAAATGAAAGGGTACGATGTACTTTAGAGAACTAGAGAGAGAGAGAGAGAGACTGATGGTACAAGCTTAACCAAGAGTAACAGGATGGACGATGCTGGGGACCCGGAGGTGGCTGAAGATTTCCAAACGTCGGCTTCGAAACCTGAAGGCAGCTGCTTGTGGAAAAACTACCCCACGGGTCACAACTGTCACGGAGATCTAGCTTGGCTCTTCTACCCTCCCCCCGCCGCACCCTTCTTCCTTTTTCGAAAAGGTAAACCCAAAGCCACGGTCAGATATAATACCTGGGCTCATTAATTCCATATCAAACACTACGGCTAAATAGATTAGCAGCTTGAGTGCCTTTTGCTTTGGGCCTAAACAAACCCTCTGTGCTCCACGCGAAACGCCCTCCTATCCATCCATTGTAACCCCCAAACATATTGTCATCCCCTAGTTATTGTGTGCGAGGACCGTGTGTTTCGCATTATAGTTCCGTCGCGTTAATGCGTGTCGCCGATACGAATTCGAGGGCCAACTGTCGCAATACGTGCGAACGGGGCCGGTTCGCACGAACGAGGAGTCATCGAGCGAGAAGAAATAAGGGAAAAGGAAGAAAAAAGGGAAAGACAAGCTTCCACACTTCTCGGAGATGAATCTCGGAAAGACTTTTCCAAGGATCCTAACGGGTATCGCCCGGGCGCCACAGGTAGGAGGATCCTGGGCGTCTAAGGTTAAACGACGAAGCGTGTTGCGAATGACCCTTAGGCCATAATTCAAGGGCCGCGAGTGGCTCCCAGAAGGAGGCTGCACGTACGGTAGGTACAGTCGGCGATCCGGGAGCCGAGCAGGAGGAGATAGGAGGAGGAAGGAAAAGGAGAGTAAGGAAGACAAGTGAGAGAAGCCGCACGTAACAGAAGACACACGTTACTCGGTACAAGCGCCGTACCAGGCCTGAAGTCGCCCGAAGCGACTGGCAAGTACCGCGTGCCAGATGAGAGTAGGTATAGGCCAAGTAACGAAAGCAATAATTATTCTAATGAGAGAGGCCGATATATATCGGCGCATTAGCTCGTTCGTTTGCTTGTTTGTTTGTCGAGCTGCTAATTGCTGCCGGAGGAGAGCGCCCGTAAGGTCCACCGGGTAGAGAGACGAGAATGTCATCCGGGAGCAGCTGCTCTCGACGTTTCGAGGAAGAAGCGGAAAGAAGAAGCGAGGAGGCTCTTCGCGACGTTCGCGTCATTCGAAAATGTTAGGCGCGTCGCGCGGAGTGGATGATTTTTCAGCAGGGCTTTTTTTTCTCGAAAAAAAAAAAAAAAAAAAAAAAAAAACGCGGGGGGGTTAAAAAAAATAGTCATACCCACGTATGCACGAGCACGACGGGTTACCCGCCATTCCCATGTATCTTGGACCGAACCAGCCACGTCGGAGTTTAACATGGCTATTTCCGTGATACCCAGGGAGGATCTTCTTGCCTTACGAAGAAAACACCCGGTACGCTCTGAATTCTTAGCACGGGGAAAAAGATCGGGGCGCGCTCGCACGCACGGACGCATGCACGCACGCAGACTGGAAATGCAGCCTCAGCATCTCGCGCGTCTTGCTCGACGTGGAAACACGCGTTAACCAACAAGAATCCGTCGGCTAAGAGGAACACGTTAGGGATCCTGATGCGTGTCGAGAGACGAACGTGCGAGAGCGACGTGCGTGCGAGGAGGAGCACCCGGTAGTTGGGATTTTCGAGTTTTTTTTACAAAATGACCATAAACCAGTAAGACATGGATATAGGGGGAAACCGTTGTAAGGAAAGAGGGAGACAGCACAGTGTGAGAGGAGATCTGGGTATAGGACGATCGGCCAAGCGAGTCTTCCCATCGGGCGTTTATCGGCAGATAAGGAATCGCGAGGACAGCCTCGGATCGGCATGCCGATCGAAAAGAAACGTGCCTCCAGTTCAAAAGAAATATACAGGAAGGCGAGGGGAGTGAAAAATTGAAGAAAAAGAAAAATAGCCTTATCCGCACTCGGGGCCATATCTTATCCGTGAAACAATTGCACCTCCTTGCTGTCTGTAAGTGCCGGGACGTGTTTCGCTGGATTCCCATGATTTTTCTAACCTCCGTTTGCACCGTGCGATCTGCCTGCACAAGTTGCCCGCTGGCCGATCTCTAGCCTGGCTACGTCGCTTTGCGGGGAACCCGTCAACTCCAGTTGCCGGCGAAAGGGGCTTTTGGGTTATGTATAAAAAATATATATCAATCATCCCAGTCGCAATAGGGGACAAATACTCTTCTTACGAATCCCTTTATTGCTCCGTGCAAACTGCCCGATATTCGCTCGCGACTCGTCGCGAAAATCGTAGCCTGGTACGGCACGGACTTACAATTCCATATGGAACCGCCGCTCGCCCTGTGGACACAGATGCAACCGTGTTTGCCTTCGAAGCATTTGTCACGCGTGTCCTGCAACTAAAAGGCAAAAGGGACCGGCGGTCCCTCTTTATGTGCCGATGATGCCCTCTTTGCAACGAGGCCCAGCCGAGTCAATATTTACTTCAGACCAGATTGATGGACCTCCCTGTGTACTTAGGTCCGCCACTACTCACTTATATTCCCACCCTGTAACGTCCTACCGTTACCTTTTACCAAATTCCCAAAGAGTCTCGTCCACACGCGCGATTAACTTTCCCAAGACAGATAAGACTCGAAGTCACTCCTTTTTTTTCTTTTTTTTTTCACGTACTGTAAAATCTCACCCGATCAACGGCAGGGTCCCTTGAACGAGTCCCTGGCAAGTCTACAGGGTAAACGACCTTAGGCGAACCAGGAAATCGTACGAATTCCCGAGCACCGAGACAGCCCAGCAGCGCGAGGAAATTCGACACTGCATTTCGCGCGGATGACGGTCAGCGAGCGAGAAAATAATGAACCGTGCACAAGACAATGGACCACCAACTGTAAACAAGATTTCCACGGAGTGCAGGATGAAATCTCAGCATCCCTGGAAACGAGGACCGAGACCACGTGGATTGTCAGAAACAAAGATATTCAATAAATCCGTCCCAAGAAAATCCGATCCTTCGAAAATTCAAAGAATCGCCCGACGTTCTCGCGCGACGGTACGAGAAAATCCTGTGAGAATTTTCATTGACCAGGGTGGCACTACGGTTCGCCGAGGGTGTCCAAGTGAAACCGGAGTGCCGGAAGTCCCGTCGACACAACTGTCAACAAGCAACATTGTTCCGCTGGAGTGCTCGTACATGCGTGGCCAGCGGTTGCGTGTGCGTGCTCCGTTCATGCGCTGCCAGTGGGCCCACGTATGCACGCCACGTACGGCGTGGAGGTGGCTGAGGAACAAGAGGGAGCGAGAGAGACACGTCTACGGGCGCGCGCGCCCGAGAGAGAGAGAGAGAGAGAGAGAGGACTCGAACGAGGGCGGATCTGAGTCAGCGTGCGAGAGCTGCCAGGATCGAGTCGCGTCGAGTCAGCAGGAGACGAAAGAGCACTAACTGCTGCCACTACGAGATTATATACCTATAGCGTGGCCGGGCAGTGCTAACTTGCAATAATATGCCATTCATAATTTTTAAACGTCCCGTCAATGAGGTCCCACCGCGATAGCCTGTTTAATGGCGAAACGTACGTACGCATCGACACTGACTCGATTATGTGTCTTTTTTACACTTTTTTTTTTTTTATTTATTACAACCTACCGACCAAGTGGGGGACCCGTTCGCGAGCACGTACCCGGCAGGCCGAGGCGTTTGCCCGGTAATTAAGCAAGGCTCGATAAATTATCGACTGGTCCCACATACTCTCGTATACTCGTTTTCGCGCCGTTCGACTAATCGCCAAATTCTACATGGTCTTACCGTACACTGTCCTTAAAGTAACTGGGACATATTTACTTCTTTTTCCTTATCCGTCTTGTACCTCGTTATGTCCTAGCACGCACGTGCACCGTGCAGATAGACTAGTTCGCACTAGCGAAAGTAGTATCGGCGAATGTAATATATATATATATATATATATATATATATATATATAGATATATATGCAGATAGGATGCGAGCATTAATTAAGCTAATTAGCAGACATGTCGGAATATGAGATACTCATCGGACGAAGGATACAAAATTCTATATGCCACTTCCTGAGAGTCTATTTCCAGGAAGGACGCGTGTACCTGCACGAGATACGGTGATAAGAATTACGTGATAATAATATATCGTACTGATCGTGTGTCTGGTTAATCGCGAGAAATCAAAAGTTTCGCTCTAATCGATATTTAACTTTCTTTTCTTCCGATAATTATATATATATATATATATATATATATACGCTGTATAAATAGGAAAATTATAAACCGTAAAAAAAAGAGCACTCGTTCGAAATCCATGTATATGTAATCGATAGTTCGATATTTTCTCTTATCAATCGAATAACGCTGTTGCGTAATAACGATAAGGTAAATGCACCCGTCCACGACGTATTACATGTATCTAATAATAGTCCTATGGATATCTAGCATTGCATTACCTTAATGCATACATTACCCTAATGCACGCGAATCAGCATACGGATTAACTTGCAGCGAGCATTAAACACTACTGGGGGACTAATCAATGACTTTTTCTCGAGACTGTACCAGAAAATTATTAGCATTTACCGCACAGTCCAATTTTGCCGTTGTCGAAAAGGGCACTTTGCGAATCGCCCTGTTTTCGAGTCTCCGCAATTACGGGTTTTCCGAAAATGCATTCGTCGAGTCA
>NW_014333446.1:227215-255755 GCF_000341935.2 Cephus cinctus
TTACTCGTCGAATGGCAGCTTGGCGCTTCGAGTCCTGCGAAACGTTACGATCCCCGTTGACGTATGTTCGGCGAGCGCTTTACGCATACCACGTGAACTCGTGTAAAATCGTGTTAACGTTACCGCGCTGTCCGCTCGTTACAATCGCACACATATCGCGTGCTATTCGCATAGTCCCGAACAACAGTACGCAAGCGGATTTACGGCACGAGCGAAAATTTCGATAATACGGAATCTCGAGGAGTCTGCGTCACCGATAATCGTGACATAACGTCCTGCGTTACGGTACGTCAATGAGCAATTATCAAAGGCCCGTCCAAGGGTTCAGCCGCGAAATCAGGCTCCGAATGGCTCCGAATGCAGCAGAGACCAAGGAGCCACTAAATAACATAGGGAGGTAGCAGGCGGACTATAGCACGGTAGCGAGAGCGACACTTCAGCGGCGTCGAGAAAAAGTGTTGCGCAGTTCTTTCGCGAGACTCCGAGAGTCAGGCTCGCGCTTACTTGTCCCCCGCGGAGCACGATCAAAAGGGGGCGGGAAAGGTTCTCCGAGGGGTGGTAGGAGGGGGGGAGGAGAGAGGCTATAGATCGTTTCAGCGAAGAGGAGCCGGGTAGCGGGGGATGATGCTAAAGAGGAGAAGCCGACGGGGCGGCGGGGAGGGGGGATCCCGATTCAAGGGGAAAAGCCGTATTGCCGCCACTGTACAACCGCTATTTTTCTCCCGCCTCGGCTACACCCGACATATATGATATTTTTGTCGAGCATATTACGGCCGGTACACACCCTCCGCGAGAGGGCATACTGGAGAATAAAGAAGGGGTGGAAGAGCGAATAAATCCTCTACCCCTACCAGACTTCTTTCACCCCTCCAAAGTGTGGAAGGGGGGGCAGGTTTTTTCCCCTCTGTGGGCGCGGACAATAATCGCCCCGCCCCATCCTCCTATTTCGACCAATCCGTCCCCCCGCTACGTCTCCGCCGCCAACCACTAGTTGTCTCACTCTCTTTCTACCATTTGCCCAAATCTCGCTCTCTCGCTCGCTCTCACTCTCACCAACTACCCTGGTCTCACCCCACCATCAGCCGATACAGCAACTTGGCGCTCTTGCTCCCGTGGCGGCCGGAACACATCGTGAGACACTGGGGAACGAACACAACGCGCGCGCGAAACACACTGAGATGTGAAACATTAGTGTACCGTTTGTTAACACCGGCCTCTACACACAGCCGCACACGCCTGGTGACTCCTTCTCTTCGTCCCAGCTGACGACGACTACGACGACGTCGCCAACGTCGCCGACGACGATGAGAGAAACTATCTACCCACCTACTTACCAACCTACCTACCTACCTAACCTATGTACCAGAGCTTCTACGGGCCCTGGCTTTCCGAGAATGCGATACTGAATTTGTACAGCGTTCGAAGACCTCTTGGATTTACCTCCGGTAGCGGTTTATACAGGGCGGCCGATGTAGCAAATCGAAACGGCTCCCGGCGCATACCGAGTATGACTCGACTTCGGGAAATATCCTTTTACACAACATACATCTTCGCTAATGGACGATACGCGGTAGTGAACTCGATTTGTAGAAAAGAAAAACGTGCCTCGTTACTTCCGACGGACATGTAACTACGAGACCGTTGAAGAACGGGTATAAAGAGGTTACAACTTACACGATACTAAAAGCATTCGGAATTAATACTTCCATTTCCGATTTAGACAACTCGTGCAGAATTTCCTTACCATCCTGTCCACGGTTTCAGTATGATTTCCCAGTTGACTGTACGAGGAATAGGAGTTTACATTGTCCAGCTTACTAGTTCCTGGAAATACATGGAACATGTCATTTGTCATGTGGATTTTAGAATTCAGTCTCACGAGTAACCCCCAAGATTATTTTTCACTAGTTTTATATATTGATATCACAGCCGAACCTTAATTATGCTTTGACATTTCTTGATTAACCTCCGTAGAAAGACAGAGGACGCGATACGGATGCAAAGGAATAATCTCGGGAGCTGCGCAATCCTTGTGCCGTAGCTGTGTAACGGATGGCGGTTAGTGGCGACTAGCCATAGGAATACACGGGAAAGATCGAGGGCGAGAAAAGTCCCGCAGGTGGCAGCACAGGTCGACTGGCAATAATGCCACTACACTAGGACAGTGCCAGTACCAACCTAGAAAAGTGGGGATAAGCTTGAGAACGGTGGGGGTGGCATTATCCCCACTCAATGGGCCCACCTACTTGCTGGCTTCGCGAGGGGAATTAGGGGAGGGAGCCACTAGTGACTCTGTGTGAGACTCTTGTTCCAGTGTGAATACGCGTGTGACAGGGCTTCGACAGGTTCCGAGTGAGACGTTTCTAATATTCGAAAGAGCAACGAGGAAAGAACTTCCACCTAGCCGAAAAGGTTCGCCTTGCACTCGGCAGAGTGCGCCAATGCCCGGCCAACGAGATCGGCCCGTCCGCGCATGCGTTACCAACGGCTTTAATTGCTTGATCCAGTTTAATGCTTCGTCCGACTGTTACGCACCACGCTTGTTACGGAACGGCCTAATTTCTATTCCTTCATCTATACTCCACATTGGCTTATCTACTGTTTCGTCGTTTATGCTGATGCAATTTTATTCTCCTCGTAATGAATCACTGAGACACGTGCATACAAATATTGCATTTGTCATTCGACCAATAGAACTCTCGGACAGTGACATATACAATTGGGTATGTAAAATCTTATGAATTTCAACCTGTCTCAACGACCTCCGTCTCGGAAGCTTCGTAAACTCAATTTGACAATCTAGATAGCATTTTCGCGTAGTGCCAGAGTAAATAGGTTAGATTCTGTTGTACATACATTCGCAACGTATCAATCTCCCCCGTTTTATGGCACTGTTGCCATATTTATTGTTTCAATTAACAATGTAAAAATCATTCGAGAAAATTGATTGTATCCAAACAGTAAATTTACCCTCCGTCCCCTGTATTATACATGTATATACACCAAAATATTTCAGCAGGGTAGCAGTTACAAGCACGGCATAATACCGATACAGAATTTCGGTAATATTCAGCGTCTGCTTCGCGCTGAAATCTTGGTTATGAACTTTTGACAAGACGCCACCCCTTCCCTGTCCTCCATAACATCTTGCTACACCACCCCCTATAGCCTAGCACCCGCTCATAAATCAAGACGATGGGCGATGCCGATGTAGCCGCCTTGGGGGTGGCTTTGCCGTTAGGTGCGACGAGGTGAGCTGTATTACTTATGGAGTAAAGTGGAACGGGGGTGGGTAAACTTGAGTGATTAATCTCGCCAGATTGATAGCGTTGCTCGACCCCCCCGGCCACCCCCTTTGGAAACTTCCATAAATTACGTTATAAGGAGTCTACGTGGTAATTAATACACTCGACGCTCGATCTCATTGTCCCAGGGGTACCAACAGCTATAACCAATCTATATCGTATTATATATACAGACTGATAAGCGTATCAAACTATGACGCAATTCACGGTATTGGTATCGATCGAACGCCAATCAATATCCCATGGGATATTTTGCAACGGCTACGAGTCCTCATCCCCTTGTGGCGTTATCAAAATTATCAAAACAGTCAGAGTGCTCGAATGCGATCTAACACGAAATCATCCGACTGTTATTATCATCAAAGAACTCGAGCCGCTCACATGCGGACCCAGTCGATGATTACCAAATTGAGTATCTACAACATTTTATCTTACGATCTATAATCGTATGTGGAATCGTAAGTACGATTAAGTTCGGTTTACCCGGAAATAACGTATTGCTCTGAAATACGTAGAAAATATTGATATTTTATTTTCAAAAAATATTTTTCCTAATGTATCAATGAAATACGGTATTTTGAAAATATACAATTTTTTTTTCTTACATTATTTCAGCAATCGACAATTAATGGCTGTATGCTTGAACTAGCATCAAACGGGGATCCCTCGAATGGATCTCAGAGCGGAATTGCGGCGACATGAAAGATTTTACCGGCAACCTAGATCCTTCAGGCAAAAGGTATTCATTGACGTGGTTCGACAAGATGATCTCGGTATAGGACAGTTAAAAAAATCCACATATATATATATATATACATACGACCCTCTGCCAGTGTAGACGTTGAGTCTAAAAAGGGAAGCGAAGAAGAGAGCCGATGCCGCCGTTCATTAATTAAGCGAAGCGTGAGATTTCTAGCCTCCTTCCATTTCATCCCCCGCTCCCTGCCATCCCTTTGTCGAGCCGCTCAACCCTTACGATCTTAGATGCCGCCAAGATCTACGAGACCCAAGGAGGACGAGGAGTCTCGTTCGTTGAAAAGTAGAGCGATACGTAAATCTGAAACTTGGTGGGCGGGGGCAGGGGGGAGGGGGGCAAATAAAAGGCCCGAAAGGAACTACCAGAATTCTAAAATGCCCGCAGGCTCCTTAGCCAGGACCAATGAATTTATCTCGGATCCTTCGGAGGAGAATGGACCAACAAAATTTCTCTGCGCCACCGTCACTTGGCTCTTCTCAATAATAATAACAACAACGGCTGCTCGTCTCACGTCCCGTCATCTTCTTCGTACCAATTCCCCAGCTGCCATTCGTCACTTATGACGATTCTCCTTGAGATTCGTGAAATTTGACGAACAATTGGTTCACCTTGTATATACGTCGTAACGCTTATGACGAATTGAGGTTATATTCGATTTTGGGGTGAAACTCGAGGACGATCAGCATCCTGACGGATCGAGTAAACTGACGATATTTCCTGCTGAATTTGCTGATTTGTGTTCGTATTTTTTTTTTTGTTTTTTTTTTGTTTTTTTCTTTCAAGATATCTTTATCATCATTTACTCACCATTAACGCTCAAGTACGTCGTTCCATTTCGTTGTCTAGTAGTTACGTGCACTTTAATGTACACTGATAGTAACTATAGGTTACTTTTGTAAGTGAAGTCGGCAATGTGTCATTAGCGTTTTGCATTACAAGTTAATTGCCGGGTTAAAAAAAGTTCTTTTGTAATTGCACCTTTGCCGATATAGTTCGGTAAGTGCGAAACTTAAGTTCTGGCTATGATTATAATAAACGTATCCCCCCTTGAGGCTTGATTACTTGTCAAGGATAAATTTCAAAACATACGTAACCCCTTCATGCAATTGCACGTCGAACGGTATAATTAACGTGACCGATCAGCGCGGAATATCGTAAGTGTAATTGGTGGTAACGAAATGGCTGTAATTGTCAAAAATAATCGTATCCTTATCCCATGTACATTTTCCATGGGCGTTATCTGACGTTTGAAAAAAAAATGTTTGCAAATGTTCTTAGAACGCCCTGCAGCCGTTTGGACACGTCGTTAAGCGCAATTTGTCTTGTAGAAATAAAATTGTTGTTTTTAACTATCCCGTCTGATCCGCTGGGCCATTACCGTTTTAATGTATTTCCCAATGTTTGTCGCAATTTCACCTGTAAATTACATAACAGCTGCGTTACGTGTAAAAATTACAAATACGAACGGTATCGCACTGGTGTATAACCCTGGTAAAGAAATACATAAAAAATGGTCTATTAGCGCGAGATGCAACAAAATCAAAGCCGATACAAAGTGCATCAAGCTGCATCAAAGTGCATGTATATGCATTATCAATTATAACAGGATGCATAATCACAGAGCTAAACATTGTAGCTGTATAATTATTAAAAGCTGATTACCGATAATTACACTCCGTCGCACGGATACGGGATTACTTCCCGGTGCGAAAACCGTAACGTGATGTTTTACATAGAAAAAAAAAAATAAAAAAATTCTCCATACTCGATCATCCCGAATACCAGTCCTACATACAGAACCATAGTAATGTACCAAATAGACAAGCTTATCTCCCGGAGGAAGACGATGGCGGTCGTGGTACTATATATATATATACATACATCGAGCCTACGGATTCAGTTGGGCCCCAAGATGAAGAGGATGGCCGCTGTGATTACCAAGCGGGGTCCAGCTCGGCTCCCTCGTTCCTCAAGTCTTGTACGAAAGACACGACACAGTCCGCGGGCCGTTCTCCTGAGTTTTTCTCACCTGGTGCATCCAGGGCTGGCCACCAATCGTCCAGTCAGGCTCTGCCGCGGTCGGGCCTACGACCAATCCCTGCTGATGATCCTTGGTCCAGAGCACAACCTCCTTTCTCTCTGCAACCTCATTAGTACCTCCTCCCGCGATCTTATTACTATGTATAAAACGTGGCCGTGGTACCGCCTCTTTCTGATACCTAGTCATGTTTCATTATTTCCATGGAATCATTAAATGTGTCGAGTCATCCCCACCGACCCACCACCACACACCCAGGTACAGCCTCCCCTCCCGGTCCACCGATCCGATCCTCTCTCTCCTCTTCCATCGGAGCGGACCCGTCGCTCCGTCTCTCGCTCCTGTATTCTCCTATCAATCTCTCTCTCTCTCTCTCTCTCTCTCTCTCTCTCTCTCTCTCTCTCTCTCTCTCTTCTCTCTCTCTCTCCTCTCTCTAGGTCCTCCCTTCGATACTCACGCCCTCCCAGCGACTCGCTGGAGATTAAACTCTCCGTCCCTCCTTTGTTTATCCTCCCCTCTCTCTCTTCGCTCCCATTCCCGTCCTACTCTCGTGCTATCGTTCCCTCTTGCCGTGGGTTTGTTGATCCTCTTTTATTTTTCCTCTCTCTCCCTCTCGGACCCTCGCCACTGCCACCCTGGCACTCTCTCGCTCTTTATTTCCCACTCTTCCTCCTTTTAATTCGACGGGCAATACGGTGCTGCCATCTTCCACTTGGCGCGAGCGCCGCGAACTACATTTTTTTGTACGGTACGTTGATAGTTTGACAGAGTGACGTGCAGAGGGGGCGGGGGGGGGCGGTGGTGTTGATAAAATATTAATTCAAAATTATTGAAAATTTTTTAGGCTTCTATTTCGAATACGTCACGCAGATTACTTTAGCTGTGCAATTATTGAAATCTCAGGGAAATTTGTGGAACGGTATCGCTAATGAATTTTCCCATGGAAATTCCACGGGTGCCAAAGTGCCGGATGAATCTCGAGCGTATACCCGCCGTTTGGAACGAAGCCACGAAATTACGTCCGAAAATTGGCAAATTTAATCCAACGGGTGGATCCACATTTTTCGATCGATTCTCTCACGCGTATTAACGTACGTCACGTAAAAAGTATAATCGATCCCGCGCTCATCCGGGAAGCCGAAGCGATCTTCGTGAATAAATAAAAAGTTAGCCAATTATTACCAGGTTACCCTGAGGCCCCGTACAACCCGAAGTTAATCTTCTCGAAGAAGCGCATTCACGAGGTCCAGAAAATCTACCCCCGGCGATCTTTGGATCTCGCGTTACCAGCCTAACCCAACCTAACCCAACCCGCATCCACGTACGCGCGTACTCGCGTCCTACCCCGATCGCACCTTCGTTACGATCCAACTACCATGAGGATTTATAGACACGAAGGAGCAGCCTGCAAGCTCAGGATCGTTTACGTTAGCGGCGCAATAATTATTCCGATGTAGATAGGAGCGCGCAGCGCGTAACTCGAGCGTTAATGCGCTGCCGTTCAAGATTCCCTATGGGTTAGTCAGTGCAGCCAGCAGTCCGGAGCCGAAAGACAGATCGCGACTCCGATTGGCTCATATAAGCCGGCTCCGAAAGGTATTCATGCTGGTCACTGGTAATAACGATAAATTGCAGGGGCGTAAACCGATCCATGTGGATTCGCCTTTACGGTCTCTGCGAGCCACGTGGAACCTTTTCCACTCGACGAAATCCACTTGAGCCGCCAAAGATACGAAGGCCGATGTTTATCTTAAACTTGGAGCATCGGTGCTTCGCGATAGTTTTTCATGAAAACTACCCTTCACCTTTTCCCCCATCCGTACCGGCACCCCTACCGGTTCAGGAATCCATATGACTTTGCGTACCAGGAAATGTCTCTTTCTTCGAAACCAGCCTGTATACCCGTCCTGCTACTTACTCTTTCCCGTCGTCCCTTGAAAACTCCCACTAAACTCTCGCTGTGCTACGCCACGCGATTTCACGTTCGTCTCCTCGAAAAGGAGTAGCTACAGTTTGTACAAGTAAGAAACTTTTGTAACGCCCTGTTCGTGCGGATGCTACTTCGCTAATGTATATGTATGTATAGAGAGGGGCTGGGGGGCTGGGGGTTGGCTCTACCGTATAAGGGTGGCTCTCAGTCCTTTCGAAGGGTGGAAGAACCTGGCGTTTTAACCAGCCGTGCTGGCTGCTTCCGAAAATCTTCCGAGTTTTACTCCCTCTCCCCTTTTACTCGTAAAGGACTTGTATTGTTTATCCCAGCAAGTTTCAAGTCCTCCTGCCCGAGCGCTGTGCGCCGCGTTAGTTTAATATGCGCAAAGTGTAAAAGTTTCTTTACGAGCTCGTACCGTCGTCCCGCCGTCCCGTCTCGCGCAGTAAACTTAAATAACAAAGTTGCCTCTTTCCGCGGTTCCGGCTACAGTCGAACGAACTTCCGGTCCGAGAATGCTCGTCGATGATCCTTCGTCCGTAAGAGGAAACTTCGTACTACGTCCAGAGACTGCGCTACGAGCTACCATAGAAAACACGAAGCGTCGAAAGTGGCGGGAAATTCAAATTTTTCAAATTTTACCATTTTTCCTGTATATCGCACAGAGAGGGAATTAGAGTTTACAATTTTTTTTTATTATCGAAGAACGGGGCCTCGTATGTTTTTAGGGCCCAAGATGCGTCAGGGACTCCGTTACGTATAGCTATCCGTATGGTTATGGCGTATGCCATACGTGTATAATGCAGGTCCGTTCGGTTAATGTGCAGCGCAGAACAGCGGCGTGTTCTGCATCTCGCGGGCATGTTTTGGCCGGCTTATGAATTTATTGGGGGCCATTCATTAGACATTAGGGACAGCCGTGTGCGCGTAGGAGTTGAGAAAAAGGATAGCAGCTCTCCCTGCGGGACCTCGTTCCTTTACCGACGTACGTAGATACCTAACTACGTATCTTCGTACGTTAAAGGGTGGATCGTCGGCTGCCTCTTGCTACAAAACATAGTTTCACCCGGTACATTAACCCGGGTGCATATCTGCCCGAGAACTCGGATGCATCCGCCTTTTTCACTAGGACTCGTATCCAGCTACCATTTCACCTGTTATCCTCCACTGCATCCCGCCATGTACCTACTACGACTCAGCCCTTTATTAAACTCCGTTGTTATTCTCTGGAGAGACGAGTCGGGTTAAACGTGCAATTTCGACAATTTTACATTTCCAACTTTCCTTCCCTTATTAAACCCATCGGGGCACACTGCAGTTGCCGTAGGACGTGCAGCAGATAGGGGAACAGCATTAAAAATTATTCCTAACTCAACGAAAGGGTACTACCCGTTAATTCGGACGAGCAGTACGTCTGTCCTTGTCTTGTTTATTTGAACGCCAATAAGACTGTCTCTCTCGCACTCGCTGGCGGTACAGACGAAATTTGAAAATCATCAAGTCTTTTTTTTCGTTGATTAAATTTGCGATTTAATTCAAATTTTTTTTTTTTTTTCTGTGAACACTGTCAATGGCCGATGAAAATTAATCGAGTGACAGCTGTCAGATATTACCGGTGCTATCCGAACCGTGTAATAATCTCGACCACGTGTTCTCCACTCGTAATTCACAAATGACGTTACGGGTCGCTAATGAAACAGCATTGTCAGCGTTCTGCGAGGATCGATTGACTTAGAGTTATCGACCTTGGTAAACGGACCTATCGAGCCGGCTACCTGCCTGCCTAGTGTTAGAATTAATAGGCAGACATTGGCACCTCGGCGTAGCCTGGAGAGTGATGCTGCGCAAGGTACATCGCGTGCCTCGGTGTGAATGGACCTAACCGAAGAACCAGGCGCCAGGGATGAATGAATCACATTCATGCGTGTTTCGCTGCCCGTGGCGCAGCGTGGGATAAATACTGAACATATCGAATTGAAGTATCGATAAGCGTGTACGTCGATTATTCTACCTACCGAAGAGACAGCGCGAGCCTTGAAAGGTTTCCAGGATCGATTCTCTGAATGATTGAAAAAAAAAAAAACATTTATTTTTCATAAAAAAAATCACCAACTTCCCAATTGATCCTCGAATCGATAATTGATCCTCGAGCGTGAACGATCCTTTTCCGGTTGGCCATGTACACCGCATTATTGACGTGTTCCTAGATAAGCCGGACTCTGTTATGATTTTATTACTGACCAAGGGAGAACGGACTGTAGGTAGGTACATTAAATTAAGTCAGCTTTACGAGGCTGCCATGGAAATGGAATAGGCCATGGTACGAGGTACCATAGCCCCGTATGGCCAGCACTGTGCGCGATACCATAAACCCTGGCGTATCACCGTAACGCGCGTACCCACCAGCATGGTTATACGACTAAGCCTACGTACCGTGGGTCTTGCGTGCATGCTGACTGGAGAGACCGGGCGAAGTGCGACAGGACATTAATTGCGTTTAGGGGTGGTTTCATGGGGTTCCAGAGCGAGGAGACCGTATTCCGGGTGTACGGTATGTATAGGTTAAGGCGGAGAAAAATCCGAGGGCTAATTATGCCGGGGAAATGGGCCTGGACCACGTCAGAGCCCCGCGGTCAAGGGTAACGATCGAATCAGTTCAGCGAGGGTGGTACCTGGACGCGAGTGGTGCCGAGGAGAGAAAAGTCGGACGCTTTGAATTCCACTGATAAATAATGAAAACAATGATAGGTATGTGACGAGGGCCATTCTTATCCACTCGGTACCCTTATGCGCGAGTGCGGCCAAGGTAAATAATATATTAATATAAGATACGAGTGGTGGTGTGGTGGCTGGCAGGGCACCAGGAGGTAATGGATGCTCGGGCTCGCTGGAAGTGACGGCTCTCGCTGTTGCGTGGCCATTCGTGGTTAAATTCCTGGTTCCTCTTGGAGGCCCCCCGCGGTCCCGAGCCGCTGTCACCACCCCCTGCCAAGACCCCCTCAAAACTCCTGGTATGCCTACGGTCCTGCACCTCGTACGATAGTACGTTCCATCATCGGTCGAAACGTCGTCGTTCCTCACTCTCCTCTCTTTTGGTATACTCTCGCTCGCTCTCTCTCTCTCTCTCTCGGTCTCCCGGGCTCCTTGTATTTCTTTCCTTCTTCCACTTACCAGCAGCCTCCGAACCTGCGTACCGCTCTTCGTATTTATATCGGGCCGATGCCAATGCACTGTACAGATATACTGCACGATGGCTCCTCGATATCAGTCCGTACCAAGTTCAATAATTAAATGGACTTATGGTCTACCTTTACCTACTATGGTGTTTTTATTGCTGGCTCCGCTGCTCGTGAGCAGGTGAGAGGATGTCGTACGTCTTTTACCTGTCCGGTAGGGAATTCCGTCTAGATGGACTTTGGCCAGGATCCCGAATACCGTGGCGTCACGATCGGAATAGGAATCGTACCCGGTGCCCCGATAGGCTTCGTTTCCAATACGGCGAATCTTGAGAATTTCACTGGGAATTGCATTCGATCGTCCGCATGGCGCTCGTCCGTCTACTTTTTCCAACGAATGCATTATTAATCGTGCCGTGCCCGCGAACGGCGAATGGAGCAGTTTCGGGATGCTGGATGGGACCGGTAAGTACCGAATGGGATACACGGGTCGGTACACAAATGACATTAGAGCTGCCGAGACTCGAATGTCGATGGGCAGTGATGGATATCTGTAATACGCATAGCTTCGAGTCTGAAAGGACCACCCACGCTGATAGACATTTCTGGCCCGTGCTCGGATAAAGACTGATCCCGGTAAGATCAATTTACTGGGTAATTCATGAGTTTGATGATGTATGACTTTTTTTTTCTACGACTAAAGAACTTTGGAATTTTTATTTAAAAAATGTTTAATCTTACGCGACATCCTAACTGGAGTATCTTGACGGTACCGTAGGTGGTGGACCAGGTCCGATGCACGTATTCCATTGGGTCCCAGAGAACAATGGCAGTTCATTGAGAACGGAGATCGTAGACCCAAACCGGCCTATGCCGTTGGATAAGGAGGTAACAGGGCTAGAGGCCTTTGGATGGGTCTCCATCTTGGAAATAATTACGGGGACCAAGATCGATGTCCTGGTCCCAAAACCACTGCTGATAGAATCGGACAAAGCTGAATGGGGCCCATTGATGCGTCTGGCCCCTCGAACCTTCACTATCAGCACCTTAGTAGTCCCAGCCAACCTTACAAGAGAGAACGAGCTGGACCCTTCTCTCTTCCAAGAAATCAAACGTCCTTTCCGGGACGAATTCCAAGATAAAAAGGGTCTGAATGAATCAAGGGCAACCGCGCCGTCCACTCCCAAGCTCAGAGTCCTGCGCGATGCTGCGACCGTTCCTTCGGTTCCTGCTCGGCCGATCTTTAAAATGATCCGGCCGATCCGATCGCCAGGAGGACCAGCGAGACCGACTGGGTCGCCACCTCGGGACATTAGTCATCCAATTAAAAGTCCCCCGGCGACCAAGTCGGACGTCATCCGTCATAATGATTCCCAGATGTCTCCGATGACTGTGAGCGTCATCGGGAAGTATCCGTTGCGGATAATGAAAGGGCCTCGGGTATTATCATACGTTCTGTATGCGTCGCTGTGAATGGGTCGCCGGTTGTCGCCGCTAAGTGGCGTCGCAAGAACAGTGCGCGCCCTTCCAGCTTATTTAGTAGGAATACGTAGTATCGCGCGTACCGGGACAATGAGGAGGCGGCTTGAGGGTGGGAGGCTGTTTGGATTTAACATAAAGGAGAAGATGATGTCTTCGAACGTACGTGACAGGATGGGAAGCCACGTGCCAAGTGTGCGGGTGGCTAAAGGCTGCACGCTTCGTGCACGCTTTTGTCCTTTCATTTGGATGCACCTGCCGACGGCCGACGCCGACGTACACGACGCTCGCGCCGCGACGTCCTAGAGCCGAGTGGCTGGGCTAGACCGCCGAGTGACTCACGGTAGACACCTCGATGGGAATATCTAATCATTCCGGATTCAGCGCTGTGTATCTACTAGGTGTTTTATTACGGCTCGGGACAATGCAGGACAAACCACCTAATGCCTTATTAATGGCGCTTAGCCGTTTCCGTTTTCGGTCCGTACTTTGCCGTCGTTACCACTCGTCGTTCTTTTGTCTGGCAAAAGCCAAGCTGGACGGTTGATGCTTGCGACGGACTGGTTCCTCGGGGTCTCCTTTTTGGGATTCCTTGTCGATCGCTTCGTTAATCGCGCATGCGCTCTTGCCCTAATGACTTTGAGCCAATGAAAGAGGCGCGTGATTCGATTCTTAAGTTTTGCTTTCTTGCCGGCACTTTTCTGGAATTGGGAATTACTTGGGATTTATTTACGTGGTGCAGTCTCACGGTAGACCCTACGGAATTAACCATGGGGGTATTTTTGGCGGACTTGACGTGTTCAGTGAAATTGTTTACCTTGAGAAAGTCACCTGCTCGGCTTCCGTCGCGGTCAAGGTCAGGAATCGACTCGGTCGGTTTTCGACACGATAGAAGATCTCGAGCGACCGAAACGTCCCGACTCGCGACGTAAAAGTGAAATACAGTGGTAAAATGGTAAAGGA
Organism: Cephus cinctus; assembly: GCF_000341935.2. NCBI lineage: Eukaryota > Metazoa > Arthropoda > Insecta > Hymenoptera > Cephidae > Cephus > Cephus cinctus. The sequence continues at coordinate 240,861 of NW_014333446.1, forward strand.
CCTAGAACCGACTTATAATGCTCATCCCGGTGCTATCGAGCAGGTACAGAATTTGTTTCGGGATATAAAAACCCGCCTAAACAAGACCCGCGGCCGGTAATAAAATCAGCTTGAATTTAATTACGCGCTATCTCAGTGGAAATCTGGGCTTTTATCACCGCAGTCCCTCTTTTTAAAATCCGGCAACGCTGATCGACCCTGCCTCAACCACCTTTAAACCGGCCCACGTCCGAGTCCCAGAAGACGATCCGGCTACCATCGCAGCCAAATCGGCAGGAATTTCGATTAACCAAATCGAACGATCCGATATGAAAACCGGTCGAATATTCTCACGTCAATTTGCATTTGGTAAATCTGAAGTTCTTGCCCGTCCTTCTAACGGGCACCACTCTCGATCCCGTGCAACAAAGTCAGACCCCGAAAAGATCGTCGCTGCTCGGCAGAGAGACGAAGATATTGAACACTGCCTACCGACAGTCGATTTGTCCCAATTGCAGATCCCTGCTCGGTCGGTAAAATTCTGCCGATTGTATATTGGCCTCGTAAAGCACTAAGTAATCTACCAGAGAAAAACTGGCAATAAAATGTGTCGCCGGGTCTGGTAACGAGCCGAATGGACCAGCGACAGCGTCTCCTCGGACCACCCAAAGGGAGCCGAGAAGGACCGAGGTCACACGACTACTCATTATGCATCTCGGATCTTCTCCTCGCGCCTCCGTTAATCTCTCTAAGCGTTAATTTAATTAAACGCTTCCTCCCGAGACCGCCGTCCTGTTCGCCCTTCGGCCCAATCCTTTTGCTTTCCCAAAGATAGTGCGGAATGTAGCCATAGTAGTCGCCCGAATGCTTCTCCGGCCGAACCATTCCCGTAATGGACATTAATTATTCGGCTACTGTATACGCATGCCGACGGAATTTTATTTTCGAAATTCGACCGTCGCCGCCATGCGTGTCCGGACGATTGATTGGGATATTGTCTTGTACATGGAAAATTATTCAGGTAAATTGCACCACCTGAAGTTGGCTTTGCCATGCGAATCAAACGACCTGGCTGACTTCACGCTGGTACCGATACTAAGTCTGAACTCTCTGTACGTACCAGTTGCCCAGTATGCATCGGGAGTCAGAGAGAGAGAGAGAGAGAGAGAGAGAGGGAAGTGGCCGAGTCCGCGACTCTCGAAGAAATTCCCCACCTCGCCTTGCCCGACGCTCCGTTATCTGAGGAAATATTTATTTAACGCGTCTTCCTAAGAGAATGTCTTATCTAGAGTTACGAGAGTATTCACCCGGGTCTACCGAAACGCCGTCGGCACGCTTTTTTCATGTCGTGGGATAAATTCGAACGGGATGAACAATTGATATCGGACCTCCTTGAGTATTATCGTACGTTACTCGTGTAAGGGACTTTGCCTGGCTATCGAAGATTAACGAGGAGTTGCAATTTTTTTTTTTGTTTTTTTTTTTTTTTTTTTTTTTTTTTTTTTTTTTTTTTTTTTTTTTTCTTTTTTTTTTCACGAGGAAGCGTCGGGGATACTTTGTACCTGGGATACTCGAGTTTGTACGGATATCAGCTGGGATAATGGCGTAAGGTTGGCTGGAGGGTGACGTTACAGTGGTTTCGAGAATGGCCGCCGTAGCAGGGCAAGTGTTTCCCAGTGCAAGAACTGGAAGATTTAATGGCAGAGTGCACACACCGCTCTGCCGAGGCCAAGAACTGCTCCCTCATTGGCCAGTGATTATACGACGAGGTAGTGCTTCCTCTTCCACCCTGGCCACAAACAAGGTCCCCATTGGCACCTGAGCCAACATGGCTCCCTCGAGAGCACACCTCGAATCGCCGATAAGCTCTTGGTCAAATCTTCCTTTGTCGCTTGTTAGAGATAGCCCGTAGGTACACCCTGACTTTTAGCGGCTTAAGGCCAACTACCATGGCTGACAAGTGGGATTTGCTAAAAAAAAGCGTGAGGGGATGGTCCGAGCGAGATTTAGAGCGTTTTACCTTTACACGGGTAACACAAGAAATTGGGTGATAAATCTGTACCAGCATCCTTAAAAGATCCAGAGGAGTGAAACAATCGTATAAAAAATTGCTCACTTAGCGGCTGAGAAAGTGACGGAGATGAAAGTTAGTTAAGAAAAAGTAATACACTTTCCTTTCTGCTCGGGTAAAATCTTGTTGAGAGATTTGAGAGTATGGTCCAGATGAGAATGGTCGTACGTCGAGTATAGGATCGGGGTACGAGTGTCGGTAATGAGAATGAGAAGAGGTGCTTTTAGCCTTTCGACGAATTCTCAGTGAGGTATCGGGGTCCGCGCGTAACGACACAAAGCCAGTGACACGTAGGTATACGGCGCACGCGGGATACACCAGGGGCGTATCTCTATCAGAATGTGTTTTACATTAATACTTTAGTGTTTTAGTGGCGATTGCCTGGCCCGTTAATGCCACTCGTGGTTGAGTGGCCGAGCTCCTGGCTTTACAAATTTATACACTCCTCCGCGCTGTCCTCTCCGATATGATATCTACCGGTGGCGCGGCCGGTCGCTTAGCCTTATTCCCAGGTTGTACCTACCAGGCGACATAGAGAAACGAAAGGACCGGGACAGCTCGGAGTGGGTCCCATGGTCAAGGTCCAGAATCGCGAAGGAGCCAGGGCGAAACGGCTAGAGCCGAGACGAGTACCCGGTCGGGTCGACTCGGTTCACCGGAGAAGACGGGAATACGTAGAGGCCTATGAGAACGTAAGCGTCGTTTGTCAGGGCCGGTGCGTGGCGCGAGAGGACAACGCCGAGGGAGAACGGGGGGGGGGGTCCTGAATGTCCTAGCCGAGGACTCCGAGGGAACCTGGCATGGAAGCGGCGTACGTATAGCGACGGGCCTGGCCCGGTGTAGGTAAGTACGGTACCCCTGGAGCGGGTGTCATCATTTATCTCGCACCGGAGATCGGGCCCGCCGATACAGCGGGACGTTTTAATGGCCGAACCATGTTGGAATTAACCAAAACAAAGACGAAGCATCAATTAGGCGACTTTTTCTTCCACTTCTTCCTCCCATCGAAGGACCGGAGGTGCATGCTCCTTCTCTCTGGGTCCACCTATACCCACTTGGTCAGTGCAGAATTTCAGGCAGTCCCCGGACCCACTGGTCCTGTCTTAACCTCATCCTCCTCATCCGTGAGGAACACCCGATCCACCTCCTCCCTCTTCCTTTTTTACAACCCAACCTAACCTACTCCGTCGCGTCTCGGCGTGCCTTAACCTGTACGCGTTTGGCGCCCAGGTAGCCGCATTGTCTCAGATAATGGCTAATAAATTGCACCAGCAACGCACTGGACCACCGCGAATCCACCAGCGATGCAAAACGTCTGTCATACAGATTGCTCTAACTATCGTGAACTCGCGGTGAACGGACCTTATCGCGATGCCGTTGATGTCTTATCTAGGGAGATTTGTAGTTCGGGGGGGAGGGGGCCCTAGGATGTTTTTCCTCTTAAAATGAAAAGGGTCCACGTGGATGTTTGCTCCGACTCGTTCACCATATCTCACGGGTCCTCGATTCAGGATTTGAAACTGGACCTCACTGCTACGGGACTCAGCACCTACGAGACGCCATCCACGAGGACAACCCCCAGCATCCGGTGATATTTCAGTGTGGACCGGTCAACCTCCTTCGTAGGGAAGAAACAAATCACTGGGCCTATATTACACGCTTCTTAGGGGCGAGTCTAGTGAAATATCGTATTTTGGCACGAGGCCTCCATGGTGCCAGGCTCCAAACTGCTGTGTGAACCAGACGTCCCGTGAAGAAGGCCAACCAGGCATCCTTGACCGTCGCCAAATAATTAACATCCATTTCCAGTGAAACCTTCCTGACGTCCATACCTGCTCTATGAGCCAATCCCAATACCCGGTACCAGGCGGGGGAGCCGCTCTGATACCGGAGACCTCGAACCAGCCTCCCCCCGTACAGATTTTATCTCTTTTTTTTTTAATCTAAGATCAGTCTCGTACTCCCTTCGTCCCTATCTGGACCGGAAGTTTCTATTCATTTTTTTTTTAAAATATACTCGATTCCTCTATCATGGTCTTCGGCTCTTCTCTTGGCGCTCCATACAATTCCATAGGGAGCTCGGGTCAGCCAGTCCCAGTGACTTCCACGGGCGGAAGTCTCGTCGAAGAGTACCCGTGAAGCGACCAGCCGACACAACGTCGAGCCGATGGTACGCGAAGCGTGATGAGTGATGGATAGTTGAAATTAGCCGGGACGCTACGAACTATATGGTTACGGTTACGATATAAACGAGCTTTCACGCAGGTGACGCCGCCTCCACTAATCACCATCGGTTTTAGATTATTCTGAAATAATGACGCTTTCTACGGCGCGTCCCGACGCTCGTCCGACGCGCCTCCCCATCCCGCGTGTGATAAATCGCTCCTCGTACCAGCGATGACGTAACGCACTGGCGGCGATTCGACAAAGATCCAAAGCCGCGGTCCAGGTGTCGGGACGACATCCTTGGAACGTCCTGGCCCGTACTCCCGTTCCTAGGACCCATAGGGCATCCACACATATCTCAGGTGGAGCCTGTGGAATCCTTCCGAGGATCCTCTCTTGTTTTCCGGCTACTCCGACCAGGGTTCCGTGGACTCCTCGCTCCTGGTCCTCATTTCCCTCCAGGTTCTGACCTGGTCCTGTGACAATTTTTATTAGCTCGCAAGGTCCTTCGCGGCATACCTCGGGACAAAGGTATAAGCTCAGGTGTGATTCTGATATCTTTGGAACGTCCTGTTCCACCTTAAATCCTCCTGCACTCCACGCATATCTTTCCCTCGCGCTGGAATCCTCGTCTTCCTTTTCCCCGACGACTCGGCAGGATCAAGGATACTCTTGACCGAATCTCACGTAGCTAAATGCCGATATTTATTCGGGGACCACCTTCGTTACACCATCCCTCTCGACTTGTGTGCCGCATAGCTTCTTTCGGCTCTTCTGGCTCTCGTCTCGAGCGTCTCCGCAGCATCAATGAAAGGATCGCGTGAATGAACGGGACAAAGACTGCGGGAATACCGCTCTCACGGTGTCTGCCGATCTGATGATTTAATGACTCTGACAAATCTTAGCAGGTCCTTTCGAAATGTCCCCAAAGACTCGTTTCACTCTGGCGTTAATGAGTCGAGAAACGAACACGAATCCTTTGATCATCGGATGAGTGAAATTTAAGTGCTCATTTCTCATCTTGAGAATGTGCCATAGAAAAATATTTTACCAAGTATTTAGGACTGACAATTCAAATTTGAATATGATTTTGAGTGGTATACAGGTAGTTGGTAAAAAAATAAAAAAAATAAAAAAAAAATAAGCCATCTCAGAACGTCATTCACTTAACGAAGTCTAGAGACTAATTCCATGAGCCGTGACTAACTAGTCACCCCTGCTGGGTTTACCACCCTGCACTTAAACGATCCTTTGTTTTTCCCCTTGTCAGGCTCATTTTCAGGATGAATGTCCACAGAGCGGACGCAGACGCGATGGACCCATCGGTCGGTCCATTCGGCGACACTGGGCGTGGGAGCCCACCTTCGGAACACCTAGTATCCAAGGGACAACCTTAAATCACGGATTTTCGAAAAAAAAAAAAAAAAGATAAAGGTGCAACCCAATCGAGAAACTACGAGGAGCAGCTCTGCTAACCTCCCGATAAGATATCCTGGAGCCGGTTCTAAGGTCCCGGAGGACTACGTAGTCCTGGCGAAACTGACGTTTCGTAGCTGATCTCGTCCCAGGGTAGATTATCGCAAGACTTATTTGTCTAGACGGAAGGTCCTTGGGAGACGTCAATGGGAAATCCTGTGTAACGGTATAGACCTACCCAGGACTAATCCTCCTAAGCTTAGTGTTGATCAGAAATGACAATTGGCAAATTATTTGTAATTACACGGAGCGCCGGCGAAAGTGTGATAAGGGAGCGAGAGAGAGGCTCAACCGGATGCTGCGAGGCTACCGGACGACCAAGATGCATTAGGAAGGATTAAGAAGATTGACAAGCACGAGTGACCAATCGACAGGTCCAATTGGAAGCAAAAGTCAATAGAGGTACGGACTCGAAATGCTTGATGAAAAAAATATTGAAAAGAATTTTTGTTCCTTTTCATAAAATATCCAACAAATTACTTTAACGCAGAAACGATATCTGTTCTTAATATAGAAAAGTCGTCGTCACTGTTTTGCACGTTTTACGCCGCATGTCAACGACATTGCGTGTAAGGTCAGCAAAGTAAGTTTTCGACGAGCCACGGAGAAGATCGAGAGTAATTTAATTTAAGTTACGAGCGATGATAAGTGCCGGAGCCACAAATCAATTAGAGTGCTTTCGTTCTTTTAGAGTGATAGTGATAGCGGGCGCTGCAGCGCGCTGTAAACATCTTTACTGCCTGATAAGTATAGTGTAGCCAGTGCCCATTCCTATTCACGTGTCGCTTATCTACACGGCATTTTGTACTCCAGATTATTTTAATTATTGGATTATTTTTCGTGCCCTCTCGGTAGTCCCAGCATCCGTACACGTCATTCCTATAGAGGGACACCTGGACCAGCCGACCTTTAAAGCTCCATGGATTCATCGTACTCACCGGAGCAGGTCCCATCAGACCCACGGTGCCCACTGGACCCAAATCGGTAATAAAAATAATATTGACAGTCCAGTCTGACACCAAGTACCAGAACGCATCCAGGCACAGCCGTAAGAATATGGTACAGTCCATTCCATATCCCATCGAGGAGACAAGATCCTGGCAGCGGGACGTGGTGTCGCTGGTCAAGGATCATATCCAAGTATAACACGGCATTCCAGCGCAGCGTGAGTCCCGTTTGTTTCATCGTAACCAGCGTTCCAGGCTCCTCTTCAGCGGTTCCTCCGGGTTGAATCTCTCGCGGGGCCTTAACTCCTAGACAACGTCCGGCGACCACCTCAGGGGGGCGAAAGAGCCCACGCCCTTAAGGGGCCACCGGGCCCTGTTCCTCCAGCTAGGAAGTCCCAATGGGTATCAACCCCAGTGGGACCCCCGTCGGACTTTACTGTTTGTTTTACCGTGACAGCCCAACCAGCTGGATACCGACAAGTGCGTGTTAATAAAACGCACTCTCCGTCTCTCTCTGGACCCGGGTCCAGGTCCAGATCACCTTAAAGAGGTTGATCCAGCTGATACAAAGATCGATCCCAGCTGGTTAACGTTCTGCGCGAGGACAGGGACTGACCTCGGAGATCATCCGGAGACCTCGGTAAACCTGCCCTGGGCAGACCCCGAGGAAGGAGCAAAGGGTAAGGGTAGGTGCGGAGAGGGTCGAAGGTTCCCGGTTAAAGATGGTGGACGATGGGACGATGAAATACCGTTTGTAATCTGGCGTAAGTTAGCGAGGGTATCCCACGGAGAAGACGGAGCGTGCTGGTCGCGCTGGACCAGCGCGTCCCGTAGCTCTTGTGCCGTATGATGCATCACCCACGTGGTGTTCCCGGTATATTAGTCAGTGGGAATACCAACTGCCGGGCCAAATTGAGTCTTTGCCATAAAATAAGCCATAAAGGGAAAGGAGGGGAAATGCGTCACGGGGCGGGAGGGCCACAAGAGCCGGACGCGATTGCGCGCGCGCGCCAGCGCGGACATTCAAATTTATGGTAATGCCCGTCTGCCTGGCATGAGGTTATCAATATTATTATTATCGTAAAAGAAAAAGAGAGATTTCATATACCCAGGGAATCCAATAAATAAAGCGTGCCTAGCCTTGCCTTCTTGGCCTGCTTCCCCTTGTTCGATAGTCCCCTCGTATAACATAACCTTAACCAGGACGTATACCACGTTCACGTTCCTCCGTAACCCCCGTGCGAATACAGATATCGTATACAGTAGTTTAACCCTACCTACCGTTTCACGAGTTGCCGCGACTGTGTTCACCATCTACCCAGCATCCACTTCGAGCGTCCTATGGCCAGCCGGTAATGCACCCAGCACTCGTTCTTAATCCCGTCGTACATCAAAGCAGAGCTATCAATTTATACGGAGTAAAACATATTTTATGAATGCTCCTTACAAGCGTGTAAGCTCTTACTTCATGTCGGAGTGAAACTCCCGTTTGCACCTTGGTTATACGGAGTACGATATTGCTTGCGTACGATATACAGCTACTTGCCTCTACGTCATTCGTTATGTCGGTACAGGATAATCATTGATAGCATGAAAATACAGTGGAATTCAAAAGGGGGTGCTCCAACCCCAACTACCTGTAACTTGGTCGAGCTGAGCAAAAGGGATAAACAACATTTTATTTATACAGTCACTGTACCGTTGCTATTGGATTTAGGAGTCGCGACTCCGATCCGGTGATACCTTTCGGGCTTTTTCGTACCCTGGCGAATTTCGTGATGCATTAATGCAGCGCCGGCTGCCCGGTCTCATATTTCTTGGCAAATGAAATAAGGCCGTTGTTATACGGCTGAGTCTTGTAAAACTTCACTTGCTCGCATCTGCCCGAGCGGCACGATTTTGCCGTTGCTCGAGAGTTCGTTTGTAGGACGAGGGAGAATGCACGAGAGAAGCGAACGAGACGGGTATATACATATGTATATACGGAAGACAAAGACGGAAGGGAAGAAGAATAGAAAGTCAAAGAATAAGACTCGAAGCTGAAGGTAGAAGAGAAATAGAAAGAGACTAGCCGCGTTATGACTTTATAGCACCGCGATCCCTTGGTCTTGCTTGTTTCTTTTTTTTTTTTCTTCTGGGCCCCACCCTATAACGGTCCCGTCTCCTTTGTTTTAGTAGATTGTTGCGGCCTTCTGGGACTCTTTGTTGCCCAATTTATCGTTGTTAGGATTTTAGTATCGGCAATATACGGATAGATGGCTCGTCGTGCCGCTTGTATTTTGACTTGTGTGTATATATATGTATGCTGGTACATATCGTGCATGTATAACGTAGAGCGTAGGGCTTAGGTAAACGAACGAGCCTGCCTGCCCACGGACGGACGCGCCACCGGGCCCGGGGTTACTCGCTGGGTATATCTAATCTATAAAGGTGCCGCAATTGATTTTAATGCCGCGTATAAAACAACGGCAAGGAGCTGTAAAGCCTCGAGCCACGAGATCTTAACTGCAGCGTTGCATAGCTGCAGCGGAGCTATTCCGAACCCATAAAAAGGAGCGAACTACACGGGCGTCGGAAGCGAAAGGGGAGGCTGGGCTCCCATGCAGAATTTCATCCGGGGAACTTTAATTATTCCTGCGTGGCAGGACTGCTTAAGGTATTCCATTGTGAAACCCCGAAATCGTCCTAATTGCTTGGTACAAGAAGAATTTACCGAGCGATAACAATGAACGAAAAGCTGTCGATCGATTAAAATTTGCAACTTTTCATTGTCGCGAAAGAATAAAATTTCGCTTTGCGAATCGCAATGAGACTTTTCTTAAGCGTCGTTGTACCCGTTTCCTTTTTTCACTCGGGAAAAATTGTTTGGCAATTCGACGAGCCTCGCCGGTCCAAAATTTTATATTTTCTCGTTTCCGTTAAACGTGACGTAACGCTAACGAATCGCGCGATTCATTGACGAGCGAAATATTTTCTGACGTTAATCGACGCACCCTGCGCTCGGTGGTTGATAAGAAATAAGAAGAAAAAAAAAATAAAAATGCAAAATAAACACGTCCAACGTAATAGTCTCCTTTTTTAATATATAATATGAATTCATAATGGTAGTAGACAATGATAATATAATATAGTGATATTGATATTAATAATAATAGATATATTTATCTATATTCACATTGAGAACTATGTACAGTTAATTAATTTACAATTGAAATTCGTACGAATAACCAAATAGAAACTATTGGATATAATTTTTCATTTCCCCTATACTATATGTATATTCACAACAAATAGCTTCGCAATCCTCTTAGTACGCTATTTCTTCATAAAACCACATATCACCCACGGAGGTTTCCCATTCGCACCCATTCGCACCCATTCGTCCTCCCCTCTGCCCCATTCGGCTTCAGCCACACGTCGGACTCTCGTCCTCGACTCGGTTTCCCTCTTTATTCAAAAAGAGAGGACACACACGCCGACTCGCAACCCTCTCGCTCGGATCCACACACAGGCACCCCTGTACACTCGAATTATTTACAAAACATTATTCCCTACGTGTGTCAACGAACGCACAAGCACCGACCGTGTCTTATGATCAGAGTATACCGACATTATTTTTCTCCCTTTATCACAGATATAAATAAATGTACTTCCATCATATTTTTTTCCTCTTTTTTCTTTTCTTTACAAAACAATGTACAATTTTTGCCCCTCTCTCTCTCTCTCACTCTCCCTACATACTCTGTTGCACTTTGCTCTCTCACTCGTACTCGCTCGCTCTCATTAAACGTTATCTCATTAATTTTCATTTTTTAGCCAAAGTACAAAATGGTACGTTTTTTATTTATTTATTTATTTTATTTTTTTTTCGAATCCCTGTTAACGCGTCACGCTCTATATAATCCCGAGCATTTTGACACTCGGCATTGGGAGGGACAGTGCATGACATGTATATATAAAAAATATCAACAATCTCGATGCTGTGCAAATTCGCGTCTGACAGATCGCGATCGGTTCGAAAATGATGTTTAGGTCTCTCTCTCTCTCTCTCTCTCACTCGCTCTCGTTCTTCATCCCATTCTCTCTCGCGATCTATCCGTCCCACGGATCGAACGTACAGTCAGCCCAGAAAGTTTCCCCGTATTATAATTCTACGTAGTGACGTAAGCGCCGGGTAGAAATTACGAGAGGGTGGCAGGAGAGTAACGGCGATGGGGAAACATTCTTGAGGGGCCATACTGTCCCGAACAGCCACGTGTCCGACACCTGGACCAAGTATATATGTACATCGTACTAGAGGCATATATATATATATATATATATAATTGTCCTGACCGCAACTGCAATTAGTGCACGTTGCACCTTGACGTCATAGACGCGAATGCAATCGTCGAGAATTGCAAAAAGTATTTTTTTTTCCCTAATTGATTTATTTATAGAATTTCCTTACGTACCTCCTCCTATCCCTCTCTCGCTCGCTCTCTCGTATTACGTAATTAATAATATATTTATTTCGTATTTATATATATATATATATATATATATATATATATATATATATATATATATATATATATATATATATATATATATATATATATATATATATATATATATATATATATATATATAGGGCTTGTATACTCTGTAACGTCACGCGATGACGTTTATATCGATAACTTTTATACGGTACAGCCTTAAACGCTACGACCTACATAATACGTTAATATATATATTTATATATATATATATACCTTTCTTTCTTACTCTTTATTTTTTCATCCAATAATTCGTTAACGGTAGGTATGACATAATAGTAGTCGTAGTATTTATATCCTAACAGGTAGGTAGTTTTTTCGTAAAATTTTTTTTTTTTTTTTTTCCTTTCTTTCTTATAACTCCGTTAAATACGGTGCTCTATGCTTACGGGATGACCGGAAATTAAAGCCAGCTCGAATATAATAGCGTACGATTAATATGATACAGAATGGAGCTAGAGTTTCCGGTGGCCATTTCCGCTTTTTTAAAATCGCACGGGTGCCCTTTGCACGTTGCCCATCGTGTAGCCGTCGGCCATTCGCCAAAATTCGTCCCCTGCGATGAGAGCAGTCATAAAGGGGTGTCCACCCTGTCGACGTTCACGCAAGAGAAACGAGTGGTGGTCGCGAAGTGAGGATTTACCTTGTTACACATTTTCACCCTCTCCCTCCCCCCTCCCGTCGCACGGCTACACGTTTCTGAACTTTTGCCCCTCTCGGTCAACGTCACTCCCTCGTTACGTAAGAGGAACCACACTCGAGAGCGATTAGGTCCAGTTTCCAAAAATTCAGTCCCGTCCATGTTTTTTTTTTCCTTTTCGTTCCAGCTGACCAGCGTAAATATTTTTTTCTATCCCCTTTAAAATTTCTTCGAAAACCGCTAAGGGATGAAAGGTCCTCGACTTGCTTGGAGATATCGGCCGTTTTTGGATCTTCGAAAGATCACACTGCGTCGCGAGGATCTTCGTGCTTTATTTACAATCCCATTTTTCGGTGTCCGTCACACCGGCGCAGACGCCAAACGTCACGAGTACGTCACGTGTCCTGCAACAGAAAATATTAAGGGTGTAAAGTCAGTGACGTCATATCCAAACAACCTTCTGTGCATTACCGTGTAATCCTAAGTACACGGCTATGCTACTGTTGTATATATGTATATACTACGATCATTGGCAGGAATTGCGCATGCGCATACAGGACGGGTATACCCACTTTACCAAACGGCAGACATATGAGGGTGATAAGGGGTAGGTAGGATACGACCTTGAGATAGATATTGGGAAAATATATATTGTCGAGGTATAAAAGTGATAAGAATAGAAGAACCCCTTAGAGACGATATCCAAGTAATAAATAAGGCATTGATCGTCGATGATGATAATTCGCTTCCCTATTGAATCGATCGGTAATCATTAGCAAGATATATATAGATATATATATATATTAGAAAGACAGACTCCATTAAAGTCCAGGGGCAGCCAATTGGAATAATTCCGCATGGAATACGCATAAGATCCAAAGTACGTAGACCTACCAGCGTATGCACTACCTCCGTGAAGGGTACTCAGAGTCGAGTCGCGATTACGTGAAGTTGCATCGGAACTGGGTGAGACCGGTTTAAATCGATTCTCGCCAACACGATTTACTAGGAATCGTTTATAATTCCTAACCGCTCGTTACTAGAGTAAAGCGTGTTTCGAGCGTATATGCATGAGAATCGAGTCAGCTGCGAAATCCTCCAGGATTCTCGTAGAAGTTCGGTATCGTTAAGAGAAGATCGGTATCGCGTATTGTAATAATTGACGCCCTTTTTAATACCGTGGAGACGTCCTTGATCAGGTAAAAAAATCGTATCAATTAGTTCTCGAATTGAGCTATTGTCAAAACAGTCTGTCTCGGGGCACCGACCGAGGTGTCACGGACTGCCTCGCGCTCCCGTGCCGTCTGTTTATAGTTTTTCTAGCCGTGCTTCGATACGGCATAGAAAGCTCCCGCTCGTGTAGTTCTCGCGTTGCTCTCGCGATATCCAGGAAATTCTCTGGATTTTCTGTGAGTCTTCCGGAAGTGCAGTGCCGTGCCCCAGTGCAGTGCCCACCCGAGTGACCCCTGGATGCAGTTCCCGGCCTTCGCGGATCAGCTGCACCAGCTCCGGTGAGTCTCCCAATTTATTAACTGGCGAAGGAATTTCGATTGGATACCTCCAGTTCGTTCTGTTGCGTTCTCGATCCGTTGCTCTCTGTCTCTCGCACTGTTCGCCTGACTCTTACTGGAGCATCCAGTTGCATTTGCTGATTTTACGCGTCCCCGAAAATCTACAGGATCTGTTAAGTTATCGCATTATCCGATAGGTTCGTAACGTAGGTTAGTTCTCGGATTTTTCGTTATCGGTATCGAGTTAAGGAAAAATACGTTACACAACATACTAATAAAAAGTCACACAGCAGTGCGTACGAAGACGATGTCGTCCGAACCTCGTGATCAATCCGATCGGTAAAGTTTTCAATTCCGATAATTTCCACGCACCGATTTCGACCCTCAGCTCCCTACAAGATTCATCGGTAAATATAACTCGATCGCACGACAGCCTACCAATCTAATCGTCGCCTTTGAGCAACGAGTACAGCGCGAGAAAAAACCGGCGTGTTTTCACGACGATAAGAACACGGCACGATGATCGTTATCAATCGAGTAACAACGCCGAGCACGGAATGCCGCTATCCTGTCATCTCAGCGGCAACCCGGATAAGGGAAGATCGGCCGATTTACCTGGGACACGTGAAGCCCCTCCTCCGGAAGTTGTCGGAACTTCATCCAGAGATGCCGAGGATCGATTCCCGATTACATCCTTACATACAGACCAAATACACGTATACGGACGCAGCGAAACTGAATAGCATGACTGTACCAACGGTAGAAAAAAAAATATATAAAATTTATCAAATACGCAACGGCACACCGGGTATACTAATTAATACAAAGCACTGACCCCAGTGACTCCCAACACGCGTTATAACGTTTCGATCTCTCGTGACCGGACGTTATCCGGACACTCGTAGCTATAGGCACCATATGTGTACATACGTAAAGCTACAAATTGGTTATTCATTCATGTTCGGCGGCGTGCGTGCCATTATCGAGAAAGCAGGTAAAAATGAGAAATCGTGTAACCGTGGAACGAATGAAGGCGCTGGGCATAAACACTTGGATATACGTGAATGGCGCGCGAACCCCGAGGCGATCCGTAAGATCAAGACCTTACCGATCGGCTAACGTTGGCTTTGCTGTTTCTCTGATTCTCTGTGTCGCACGTAACACGTAGGTAGGTCTGGGAGAGAAGTAATAGAAAAGACAAAAATTAGTAAGGAAAACCTAGACCGTACAGCCCGAGAGGAAAGTTCATTGATTTCTGTTCGGAGCTCGTATCCACTGATCGTTCAATACCCTATGCAGATCGACCGGGATAGCCGTAGGATAGCGAGAAGGCTTGACGATGGATTATCGTGCAGGGATAAGGCTGATTTTCAACGACAAAGGACTACCAGGGAATATTCATCGGACGATCTTCATCAATGGCTAAATTGGTCGTCTAGGAATATACGCGTGCGAAATAACAGCTCTGCTCGGATGACTGCCTCAAAGACGGGCAAAGTTCGCGGACGGGTTTTTGGTTTTTTTTTTGGAATTTTGAATAGGGGGGGGGGGGGGGGAAATATTAAAA